>NW_010525327.1:21225-31195 GCF_000687285.1 Phaethon lepturus | reverse complement strand
TCCCACTTAATGTACCACTACCCTGACGCAAAGGGACCAATCTTTATCACATTAAGAGAAAGAATTTCTCAGTGCCGAGACAAGACTTGGCTTCTTTTTCACTAAGAATGCCAAGTGTGCTGCATTATGCAAAATCTTAGGTATCTTCCACTGCTCTTTATGATAGACTATGGCTGTTCTGAGATGTCTCAACTCATTTCTATTCAGACCTCTATAAAACCATCTGCATGGGAAAAGTTTTAAATATTGCTGGGTAAAACCGAACATTATTTTCCAAGTCTGGTCAGAAGAGATGGGGGGAAAAAAGAAAGAAACAGAAAGAGAGAAAGAAGAAGGAAGAAGAATTTGGGGTCTGGCTGTCCAAACTTGAGATGCTAAGGGCTGTGTTGGCAGCGGTCCATGGGCACAAGTGCTAAACCTATTTTGCATATAAATTGACACACTTAAAAAAGATGCACACATCTTTAGCAGATGCATTTTCCTTGCTAGGCAAATAAAAACATGCTTGTTGCTTAAGTTCACCTGCAATGAAAATAAAATGCCCAAGAGCTATTCAAGAGGAATAACAGACTTGAGCTCCAGCCTGCATGACTCATTAGTCTTTATGGATTCAACATCCAAACCTAAGTGTCGAAGGCCTGACAGCCCACCCTGGAGGGAAAATACTTTCAAAAAGAGCTGAGTATCATAGGCACATTGTGGACAGTGTAATTAACCTACCCAGGTAAAACTCTCCTTGGGGAGACATTTACTCTACGAGTCTTCAAGATTTGCTGAATATGGTAGCAACAGAAATGGAGGAAGCTATCCTAGTCCTGTTGCTTCATCTGGGATTAAACATAATGTCCCCTTCTTGTAAGATGTTTCAGAAGATAGAGATTCACCAAATTCAACTGGAAACACCTTGGACCTTCTCAGTAAACTCTGATATGGAATAAAGAGGCTCTCTCCTCAAGTAAGACTTTTTGTTCTTTTCTGAAAGTTGGGATGGAAGGGTCGCCCTTACAGAAATCTGACCCGAGAAATCAATATGCATGATTCCCTCCCAAACCTACTATGTGGACTCTGATGTTCCTTAAGTGATACAGTTATGGCAAAAAGACTTCCTGAAGTCCATGACAGTTGAAACACTTGAAATCAAATCTGTTCTTGCACCCATCCTTTGGTCAAAGACTTTTCTTCATATACCAACATAGAACATATAAATAGAAATAGTAACCACTGAAATCAACTATACTGGAGTAATGGATACCGTATGATGCGTGAGTGTCTTCTGGACAAACTGAAATCTATGACAGAATGCCTTGCCACCTTCAGCACTGAGGTTTTATCAACTAGCTGTCTTCACTCTGCTTCAGGCATTTCCCCACATGTTAACTTTTGTGTAACTTCAATGTGTTATCTGTTGTGAAACAGCTACTTTGGATTTGTACAGCTGAAAACATTATTTCAAGACACTGTCATTACATCTCTAGCTCTGCCACTGGCCTTTTTCCGTGCTGATTTTGATTCCCTTCTTAGTTCTCATCTTACTCCATAAAAAGCCTGAACAAGTCTGTCCCGTAGTGCTGTTATGACACTACATGAAATCTTAATGTCATTTCAACTGACGGTAAAATTCTTCTTAAATTAGACAGTTTCAGTGAAACCTGATATCTTTAATAGCATGGCCAGAACATGAAAATCTGTGGATTTATGTACTTTTATCAGAAGTTGAAGTATTTTGCTCCTTCTACAAACTGGCTACCTGCAAAATGGACATATATCTAATAATCTGCTTCATGAGTATTTAGTGAATACTATGTAATTAATATTTTGGTAATTTTTTCAAGGACAAAAAAACTTATAATTGATATTGTTATTAATTTTTATTTGGATGGTACTCTAAGCTCTTTGAACTAGTGACTCTGTAAACTTCCATATTTTCCTTTCTCCCTCCCTCTGCCACCTGCCCCCCGCTCCTGCTTTCCTCTTTTCTTCCTAGGTAAAGTCCATACGTAATTTTCTGGAACAAAACTGTGCTGGTTTTGGTTGGGATAGAATTATTTTTCTTCATAGTATAGGGCTAGATTTTGGATTTGTGCTGAAAACAGTTTTGATGATATAGAGATGTTTTCGTTATTGCTGAGCAGTGCTTACACAGAATAAAAGTCGTTTCTGCTTCTCACCCCACCCTACCGGTGAGCAGGCTGGGGGTGCACAAGACTTTGGGAGGGGACACAGCTGGGTAAGCTGACCCCAACTGACCAAAGGGACATTCCATACCATATGACATCATGGTCAGCATGTAAAGCTGGTGGGGGAAGAAGAAGAAAGGAGAGGGGGGACATTCGGAGCGATGGCTTTTGTCTTCCCAAGTCATCGTTACGCGTGACGCAGCCCGGCTTCCCTGGTGATGGCTGAACCCCCACCTGCCCATGGGGAGTGGGGAATGGATTCCTTGTTTTGCTTTGCTTGTGTGCGCGGCTTTTGCTTCACCTGTTAAATTGTCTTTATCTCAAACCATGAGTTTTCTCACTTTTACTCTTCTTCTTCTCTCCCTCGTCCCGCTGTGCGGTGCTTAGTTGCTGGCTGGGGTTAAATCATGACAAAACCAAATTCTTAAGCAGGCAACCCATCTTTTTTTTTTTTGTTTGTTTGTGGTTTTTTTTTCTTTTTTTTTCTTCTTCTAATGCAAATATGGAAAAGACAGAATGATTATGGAGAAAGATCTTTTCTCTTGTTACATTTTTGCTCCTGACAATATATACTGGAATGAGTGATTTAGTATGTGCAATGAATGGAATATACCAAAATGCTGAATTCAGAGCAGCACTACCAATGGGGGTGTCAACTGAAGTCTTTGAACCTTCAAGTCCTATTCATAGCAAGAATGACATTTTTACAGACAGAAAAACTTGTAAATTGTGGAACAGAGTTGTGATCATTTATTGGAAATTGCTGGACATTTTTAACTGATGCTGATTTCTTGGTACACGCAAGTTGTAATCCATTGCCCAAAAAGTAAACAAAAATTGTTTTGCTGCCAAGTCCTTTCTACTGTTTCATGAAAGAGTATGTAAAGGATGCAAAAGATCAAGGTTGCATTTGCCACTGGTATCAAACCCTACAGAAATCATCTGGAAAGTGTGTGTTACAGGATGCTGTCCTTAGTTCTAAAACTTGTCATAAAAAAGCAAATCCTACCTATAAATTTCAAAAATAATAATGAAACTTCCCCATTCTTTGTTCTGATTTGCAAAATACTGTATTCTACCCACTCATGCTGTTTGGAAATAAATGCTCAGCATGAAAGCTTTTCCGTGACTTCATCCAATAGCTGAAAGCAGCGAAAAACTAAACAAAAAACGCCGTTTGGGCAATGACATTGGGAAATCCAATTAACATTAAATTAGGCTGAGATTATACAACATAGGCAATTAGTGTAGGGCTTTGACAAGTACCTTCCGTCTCCAATGCTTTCAAACCTTTCAGTGTTAATATTCCAATAAAAATGTTATTTTTCCCCATAGGTTCCACAAAGAATGAATTTTTGATTACTCAATATGGTTGATCAGAGTGAGTTTATTAGAGTTGTTTTTTCGTCTACAAACTTCAGCCATTTATTTCTCTCTCCTTCCCCTCTAAGAACTTCAACAAACACTGCATTTACTCCCCCACCCTGCAAATGGCAAAAGAAAGTTACCTTTTATTTACGAGTCATCATTTTTTCCTGTCTATATTTTGACAAATAACATGGCAGAAAATGATTAAGGGTCTCATTTTACAATGTGACTTGTATGTTATTTATTGTCAAAATAAAAGTCACTTTGTGAATTGAAGTTTTTAATCATTTTTCCCCTCTTTCAGAAAATAGTTTTGTCAAAAAAGTGAAGATATTTGAGAGTGTTGGGTTTTTTTAATGACAGGTATGATCCCTGTAAGGAGTTTATCACTAATTATTTCACTACTATAATTATATTGATAAACTATTATTTATTGATTTTCCATTTAAATAATCTTTGTTTCCCCCATACTGTTAATAGCAATATTACAGTGTCCTGACTAGCTTGCATACAAAAGAATCAATAACGTATTCAAACTTCCTTGAAAATATTTTCGCTTCCTTTTTTCAGGAACATATTGTATCAAACACTCAGTTCAATTTAACAACAAACATCATGAATACTCTAATTTCTTTGTAAATCAGACCGTAAATCATCTCTGTTTTCAAACCTCTCATTGTCCCAGTTTCACATACGCAAGTGAATTAATGTTTTCCATCTCCCTGTTACACCCCACCTAACTTTATCCACTTTGTAGGAAGTTAAAAATAAATTTTATCAATCTATCTCCCCTGGTATTATATAAAGACAGTCAAGGACTCCCAGAAGATGATGCAGAACTTCACTGGTCAAGTCAGCTTTGGTTGTTCATTGAATGCTCAGGTCTCCATCAGCTGACTGTGAAAAAATATAAACAATGAGCTCTTTCATAAAAGTGTGTCAAATGCTCAAACTCGGGTACAAGTGCGTAACTTTGTTCAGATACACCGACACGTGCCCTTCAGAGTGTTTCTCAGACAAGTATCCTGGGGAACTTTGCCAATGCCCGTTAATTCATCACGGCTCTATGGGGGATATAGGGAAGTTCTGCAGGCAGTTTGTACCTATAGCAAATGAAGCCCAATGTCAGTAACATAATGGGGGGTCAAGAACAAGCCCTGGATCTCAGCCTTATCCAGGTATCTATAAGCTGCCTCTGTGGGTAATACCGAGAGAAGAGTGGGAGCTAGAGAGGGAAAACAGTGTGCTATTATGCTCTGTACTGCTACGTTGTTATTTAATACTTAACACCAATGTATTTTAATATAAGTTACTGCAGAGGGAAGTCATGTCAGAAGTGACAGTATTTTCTTGCTATTCCTGTAGCATTGTAGTCAGACATCCCCACATGGACTACAGGGTCTGTGGCTTCGAGCACTTTGAAAAAAATTCTGCCAGCTACACTAATAATGTACTAGAGGTTTTATCACACTGGTGCAAGTACCATACTGGCACTTACTCTGTCAAAACTGGGCTTCTAATTTCTCATCTAGTTTAAACACTGGGACATAAAAACGTCACTTTTTATCCCAGAGTACAACTATTCTTACGGCATATCCGTTCGTTCAGCATGGTCCAGCCAACTGAATACCCTTTCCCCGCAGAAGATGAGGAGAGGTTGATTCAGGGAGCACAGCTCAGACAAATGAATGCTGGATAGGCTGAAACAAGGAGCTGAGCTGCTCTTCTTACCAGACACACGCTACAGGAGTTGAGAACGGCCCCTGACACACAGCAAGCAGCCCGTGGCACTGGTTTTGACAGGAGTCATGAGAATCGGCAGCTGCTGGCAAGGGATAATCCAGCTTAAAGAGGAGCCCCAAAACCTAAATTCGATTTCCCATCCCTACCCCCTACCCTATAAACTCACATCTGACATTGTTTCCAAAGAAAGGAGTTGCAAATGGAAAAAAAAAAATGGCATATTAGTGGCAAGGAGAAGACTCAGAGCTCTTCACTCTCAGATGAGTATCAACCACAATAATCACAATGCAAACTCTTGCTAATGTGTTTCACAGCTTATTTTTCCCAGTCTTGGAGATACATGGCTCAGTTGAGGAAAAAGCCGAGTTGAGGTGATATTCTAAAAACGTCATCTTGCCGGTGTTTCTAATCAGGGCGAAGTGTTTGGATTATTCAGAGAACGGGCTGGTGCTGATGGTACCACATTGCATCTTTTGCACTAATTATCTCTAACTGGTCACTAGTAAGACGTTAACATCTTACCTTATTTTAACATGCTGTCTGCAGTAGCGCCAGGCATAATTTCCCTCCTTTGTGCTGGGCAGTTCTTACTTGCTTCAGCCCCTGATCATGTCAGCCTCGAGAGGAAAGAGGTACATGTGTAGGTCACAGAGATCAGAAAAGAAACAATTTAGGCAGCAAAACCCTGATGCAAAACTTCTAAGGAGGGACAATTTGAAATGGCCATGCGGGACTCTGAAGCGAGTGTGCTAACTAGCAGCTCACAAGCTGTGCTTATTCCTCTGCTCCTGCTCCAGTTTGACAGGATTGGCACAAGGAACCTCTCAAAACTGTGAAACTAGCACCTTTGATGAGGCCTGGTTCTTTTCAACCCCTATGGCAACGTCACTGTTTCATGCAGTAAAAGCTTGTTACCTGTTCACAAACATAGTCTTGCTTCAAAGCTCCCTGCTCTGTTTCTACTGCTGATTTCTGTATTTTCCCAGTTATTCAGCATCAAACCCAGAAAGTCATGGACTGCTGGACTCCTGAGGCTTTCTTTTTTTTTTTCCTTTTTTTTCCTTTTTTTTCTTTTTTTTTTTCTTCCCCTCCCTCCCCAAGTTCCTATGATGAGCATCTCCCCTCTGCCGTTCTGCTTTATGAGAACAAAATCAAAAGGTGTAAGATTGTTTAGCTACATCTAACACACAGCAAACAATTCAAGCAAGGAAGCAGACAGCTGAAGATCCTCTCCACAGATCTGTGGAACTCAGATAATGTTGGTTTAATAAAGCACATCAGCAGCTCAGCAAGACAGTACATAATGAAGCACAGCACCAGCCAAGTAAGTTCCCGTACAGAAGCACAGGCTACGAGCACGGCACAGATGTCACCAGCTCTGTAAGACTATTACACACGTAACACAGGACATGACAAAATATGCACTTACATAGCATGAACTGAAATTGTGCTGTGTGCCAGTGTGGACATGCTGTAATAACAGATTCCTATCATTTTTTTTCAGGTCATCCAATCTGGTGTAATCTGGTCTGACCAACTATTGTGCCTTGCTTTTGGTCCCCGAGCAACAGAGCTGTGCATGGAAAGTTATGGGACTGCTGAGGTAATAATAAAATATGCAAAGGGTAAAACAAAAGATGCAAAAGGAGTCATAAAGTAATCTCTGTGGCAGCAAAATGGCTTTATCCACGATGAAATTACTCCACAATACCCACTGCAGTGTCTCTGAGCAGAAGCTCTCTGTTGTGTCCCTCTGCATGACAAAGGATGATATTCCATTTAGAGAACATTTAGATCATCTAAGCTGGAAAGACATTGCCAGGAGTTGCAAAGTGCAAAGCCAGGAAATGTGAGGCATATTTTTCACTTGTTTTTCTTAAAATTGTTGCTATTTTACTATATGAGTTACTTTCCTTGTTCTCAGCCATTTGTTGTACTTGTTCTATAACACGGCCAAGTCTTGGGCTGTGGGTAACACTAGGTTGAGAGGAAACTTCAGCCATTGGTGATGAGCTGTGTAAAGTCTTATGCAAGTCTGGACCACGGAGAAGATATTGTCTGTACAAGGAAGATGATAGCTGAATTTTGAACTTTCCTGTTTAGTTTGGGAACCTCAACCTGACTACAGTGCTGCCCATATGGGATATATAAAGTCTATGCTCATATTTCTGCTCTGAGTTTCCAGCTTAATTCCATCCTCATCATCCACACCTTTTCTTATTTTCAAAAGTTAGCACAGAACTTTGTGCAGGATGCTAATGAGAAATATCACCATCTGGGTTTTTATTCCCAGGTACATTGAGTTTTCTTCACTGTTGTGAGATTTCCTACTGCATGATAGGAACCAGGAAACCAGAACTCCCTGCTGGTAAGTATTGACACCAGCCACACAAGACAGGACCTTCCCAGAGCTGCTTATAATCTGAAAGGCTAGATACCAAAAAGGCTAAACACTGTTTCATGAGTGGTTTTTAGTGGTTTACTAAGTATACATCTGTATCCACAACCCTTTAAAAAGCAAAGTCCTTTTCCATACATTCCTGTGGGACCTTCTAAAATCACAGGCATACAAAGCAGTCATGAAACACCAAATATTATTATTTCATCAGGAGGCATTGGAGGAGCCTTCACGTCAGCCATGCCAGGTGAGCAAGCACAAAGAAATCAGAGAATGCTAATTTGAAGTGCTGATGGTAAAATGTTGTTCTCTCCCTGAGAAAGCATCGTTATTTTTATTTCATGGCACTTGCAAGAGAGGTGTTGTATATGGATCAAAATCAGACAGTTTCTGAGTATTCACACATGTGATGTACCTGCTGGAGACAAAGACTGAGCTACACAAAGAGCATCAATATGTACCTGCTTGTCTGAGGACAGTAGCAAGGAAACTGTCTTGCATTAGGCCAAGATTTGCAAGAGTTAAGTACTGATTTTCAAAGTATGACTATAATTCAGCTTCAAATAATGTGATAAGACAGGCAAAGGCAGAAAACTCTGCTAAACTCTCTGACAAGGGAACAGAAAATCCTCCACAGCTATAGAGACTCTAAGGACTTCTCTCATTTGTAATTAACTTCTTCCATATAAACCCAGCCTGACCTTGTCTGTACAGTATTGTCCAGACCTTTCATGTGTCATATGGTATATGGCTCGGTAGCATAGCTTGTGTCTCAGTGTCAGTGAGTGTCTGGGGCTTGCAATTTTTTTATTGGGGTTTTTTTTCCCTCCACTTTATGATTTCATTCACTAAAACAAAAGCAGTAAGAGTGTAGATGTCAAAAAAAAGTCTTCAAGTCTTTGCAAGAGTATTAAAGGTTGGAAAAGTATGGTTATAAGATGGAATGAAAAAAAATAAAAAGAAAATCAGAATTTCTCAAGTCAGGTATCAACACCTTTAAGGTCAGGTAGAGAAAATGTGTTTTCCCTACTTTCCTAATGATCATATGAAAACTATGTTTGGTTGCACTTTTAGTTTAAAGGCAAATTAATCACAAAAAAGAATAGTTTGGATTTTGTTTTGTTTTGTTTTGTTTTTAATTATAGAGACTGAGAACACTGAGAGGTTTTACATTCGTTTTCTTGTTTCTTTGTTTGCTTTTAAAGTAATTAAATGCACTTGATCACTGAAAGATTTTAAGTATGAGTCCCAAACCTACCGAACTGTCTTTATGGAAAACTAATGTAAAGTAAACTAGAGGATGATTATAGAGATTGCTTTGTACTGAGGACCAAATTTATCTTCTGTAACACATCCCAGTGAGGTATCATAATTTAGCTGTGCTGCTTTATGGTAGCAACAAAGTTCAGCTAATGTACCAGCCCTCGGTATTAAACCATGTCTCACACATGAACTAAGTCAGCTGAAGGTTTCCAAGTTTGCTGTCAAACACACAAGCTCATTGCACAGCTTATTCTTTTCCTTGAAGTTCAGAACTAAGATTTCACTTTTCTTTACTAAGACAACACTCAACTGAGCACTGCTCAAGAAGACACATTTTAATTGCATGTTTCTGTACATGTGTGTTCATCTTTATTCATGGTGTGCATATGTATGCATGTATTGTATGTAGGAATTTGTGCATATGGATTTCTACAATATGCCACTTCCAGCTGAACTGTTGCTGTGATGAGAGTCTTCCAGAAACAGTGTTTGCTGCAGTAACCGGTTTTTAAAATTAAAATATGACATCTACATGAAACAGAGAAGGTGTTCAAGTGCCTTTCAAAATCCCTTCTTTCTGGGACCCTGCTGAAATCATCTTTAAATTTATTAAGAAGTGAGCAAGTGTTGTGGTTTAGCCCCAGCCGGCAACTAAGCCCCAGGCAGCCGCTCACTCACTCCCCCTCCCGCAGTGGGACGGGGGAGAGAACTGGGAAAAAACTCCTGGGTTGAGATAAACACGGTTTGATAGGACAGCAAGAGAGAAGGAAACAACAATGATAACAACAATGATAACACTGACAAAGGAATGTGCAAGAACAAGTGATGCCCAATACAGCAATTGCTCACCACCCCGTGATCGACAGCCCGTCCCCGAGCAGCGATTCCCACCCCCCGGCCAACTCCAGTTTATGTACTGGGCATGACGTCGTATGGTATGGAATGTCCCTTTGGCCAGCCTGGGTCAGCTGTCCCGGCTGTGTCCCCTCCCAGCTCCCCGTGCACCCCCAGCCTGCTCGCT
>NW_010525327.1:14102-21112 GCF_000687285.1 Phaethon lepturus | reverse complement strand
ATCCTGGCTGAAACCAGGACGGTAAGGTTTCCCCAAGATCCAGTGAGCTTGCTTAATGACCAGTTTTAAATTCATGAGGTCTTCCTTTTGGATCTGGAGTTATAAAAAAAAGAAAAAAATAAAAATCTGTGAAACACCCCACACACCTCCACAAAACTTTCAAAGGCATAAGCTTGTTTCAGAAGATTGCAAAGAATGCTATGCTGCACCAAAAAAAAAAAAAAAAAGAGAGAAAAAGGAGAAGAAGTAATATTCAGAATTACCTACATATTATACAAAGATGACTTGAAAAATTCCAGCTTGTCAGTTTTCAAAAGTTCTGCTAAACTCCAGAGACAGAAATTCACATATATGTTAATGTATGCATTTATTTGCCATCTCTCCATGGAACAATGTATTAAGAGCTGGACAATTTACTACATATTTGCACTGTGAAAAATAGGCACATCAAAGTGCAGAAGGGGAGGAAACATGAATATAAAAGAAGATTGTATGTAAGAGGAAAGGTTTTCACTAAGCCAAAGTTTAAATATTTACCTTTTTGTTTGGGTTTTTTTCTGTTTTTATTCACTTTACCTCTACTGTCACTGAGGCCTGAAATTTGTCCTAGGCTTTATATATGCAATGAAAACTTTGCATATATAAAGTACACCTAGTGCTTCTCAGAAGGAACAGAAAGTCACCATCTTAAGTAAAAATCGAGAATAAGCTTGTCCACAGTAGAACAAGCTTTGACCACAGCAAGGTCAGAAAAGAAAAGAGCACTACAGTAAACGTGGGAGCATGTGGCTGAGATCCAGAGCAGGAAAATCCGTACTTCTTGTGGATGGGCTTATAAAAACACTTCGACTTCTTTTCTTTTCGATGGCTGTTATTTTGAGCAGTCCTGAGAGTATCAGCTGAGGCAAAACTTTGACTGTTTCTGTAGGACTGTTGAAAGAAATGGGATCTCATGTAACATTTGAGTCCTATTCCATAAAATGCCCCTGCACCTGGAGTTAGCATTGGTCTGTGCTTGCTGTGCTTCTGTTAGCAAACCGAGGGTGGAGGAGCAGCTTGTTCATCTCCTTTGCATTGATCAAGGCATGGCTGGTTGAGTGCAGGGAGACCCGTGTAACATGATGGGAACTTCATTTCCACGCTTTGCTGGATCTCCTTCCTGCTTCTGCGGCATCCTGCGCCTGCGCCCTGTTACCTCCCTGTTTCATAGCAATGGCCCATGCGAGCAGTCGAGGCTGAATTAATGTATCCAATCTACAGGAGCCTTAAGCAGCTTCGTATAACAACATCTTTAGGTTCTTTCACAAAAAACCCGAAACACCAAAAGCCAAAAACCCCAAATCACAAAAAACACCCAAACTTGTGGGTTTTAATGTTTTATTTAAGAAATTACAAAGCAACCTGCACATGTCAGCCCAAGTGCTAACAAACTTACTTGCTTTATCTGGACAATTTGCTGTCTACAAGTCAGGTTTTGAATTCCCCAAGAAGCCATTCTTTTCTGTCTCTTTTCTGTACATATCCTTGAACTGATCAGCTACATCAGCAGCGTTAGGTATGAAATAAGAATCCTGACCTTTGGAATTGGCTCTCGCAGCTGATCATCTCACCATTGATGTGCCTGGCACGTTTTGACAGCGCTGGGAGTTGCACATGGGAATTGCACATGTCTAGATGGGAAAATATTTTAGCGAGAAGAAAATTCTATAGAGAGGTGTGTAGGCCAGGGAGAATTTAGCTGAATAGAGAGCTGCAGTTTGGCTGGTTATTTTCCGGCCAACCCACGGTGTATAAAATCAGTTACTCTCAGTATTGAATTGCCTATGTATTAAGTGAGTTCACAGTCAAGGAAAAGAATGTCCTACAGATACAAAAACAATTAAGTTATGATCTGTGTGGAGCTTCGGAGAAGTACCAAAGACCAGAAGTCTAGAAACATCATCATATGGTCAACAAGGGATTGAAGGCTGGATTCGAGGCTATGCAAAAAATTCTTCCTTAAAAGATAACTTCTTTTTGATAAGGCTTTGAGTGTCTCAAACTTACTGCGATGATTTAATTGAGTCCTTGGTACCAATTATGCTTCCTGAGATGTTCTGTTTCATGTATATTTATACCTTAATGCACAGCTGTATCTGAGCATTTTGACATGGTTGATTCACCCAGACCATCACTAAGAGCTCTTCTCCACAACTGCAGCAGCAAATCCATGGTTTTCAGTGGCTCTGCTGTCATTAGGGAGAACATGTGACAAGTGTCTGTGAGTTTTAAAGATGAACCTGTGACTGCCAGAAAACAAACCCAACAAATGAAATCCAAAATCCGTGTGTGTCTTATAATTCACACAGTCTCCTATGGACCTCCACTATATCCTGTGAAAGTGTGGTGAGGACCTGATCCCCTCACACATTCTTATTCTCTCTGAGTGACCTAAGAAGTTACCTTTTTAGCTGCAATTGCGAACATCCCTACACATCTTCCACAAAGGACAGGCCGACCAGAGCTCTTGCAGTGTTTTTTCTATTTACAATCATCTCTAGCTCATATTCTCTGAGTTTATCTGGACACCTGTAGGAGACTAAGCAAGGGCTGAAGGATGCAATCATATATCCTCAAATTGCAAGGGCCCCATGGGTATTATGTCATAGGTTGCTGCTCCTCTGGTAGAAAGATAGACCTGCATCTCCTTTTACCACGGTTAATGGCACCTGCTTTCCCTGGATGTGCTATGCTTTCCTTGCTATGGATACAAAACCCCGGGGTTCATGCACACTCTTTATGCAGTGTAAATCATTAGTTTTGGGAATATAGAAAATGACAGAAAATGGCAGGAACATTGGGATCAGCTCGCAGGCCAGGAGCTTGCTGTAACATTTCTACCACCACCCACCCACCACCCCATGAGAGCAACGGAACAGTGTGCCATGTGCTCAGGCGACCGAGCGGTTCCATCAGAAGGGGTGATAACCTGTAAGTCAGTAAAGCTTGCTGTAAAATGGCATTACCACCCCTTTGATGAGGAAAGGGCTTTTGCTTAAGTAATGACATCAATCTTGAATAGATCTGACAATAATACTTGCCATCGGTGGAGCTTAAAGAGCTTTCCGTGGGAAGCTGGGATCAGCAGTCTGATGTGAAGTGACTTTCCCAGCTCAGCAGCAGAACCAGGAGCGGAATTAAAGTCCTCTGAATTACAACGCATCTTTCCTTGGGCAGTACTAGCATGTCCCTCTCTAAAGTGCCGCACTCCTTCACCTTGATCTATGTGTGATCATACCCCTAAAACAAAGAAAAGCCATGTGACAAATGTTTGCGAGAAGAGCCTGTTCAACTGCTGCCAGCACATCCCGGCATGGTTTATGACCGTACGTATACTGCCTGTTAGACAGCAAAGAAGGACATTCTTGCAGTTAAGGTATGTGACACAGATAAAGTCAGATTAAAATTGCACCTCTGCTACCAATCTCCATGCTGGGCATGGCTGTTAATTTATCAGACCTGCTAACCATACAACAGGGAAAACGTCATGCAGCCCCAGTGAAAAGAGCTATTTAAAATAGCAGATAGGAAAAATTGCAGGTTATAAATGAATTTTGTTTATACGGAACAATGTGATCATTTCAGAAGTGCAGACATCAGAACCTTCTCTTTTCTTTTTCTAGGCCGACAATTTAATATTTTCCAAAATTTCCTGTCTCAAATCAAACTAGAAATACAGACAAAGGTTTTGCTGGACTATGGTTAAAGAAGATACTTACATTTATGGGAAGAAAAGGAACAGTTTTGCCTACTGTACAAAAGCACTACAGGTATCTTCACTGTTTCCTTTGCAATCGGCTAAAATGTGGCAGCTTTGAACAAGCTCAGCAGCAAGCACAGGCCAGGACACACTCAGTTAAAAGCAACTTCAGCTAGGCTGTTTAAAGATATAGCAAGTTCATAAAGGATGCTAATCTGAAACACCCCATAACAGCACTGGGCTCGAGTTCCCTGAAAATGCTTACAAGATGCTGTAGAAGTCATGCTAAAATTTTTTAACCATGACAAACTGACTGCCATTCTGGCGAAGAATACAAAAGGAGGAACACAATTGCAGGCAATTAAAACTAATTTGGGGCACCATAAAGCTTCCTTGTCTGTTCTCCTTGCCTGCATCCTTTATGTCTGGCAGGACTCAATGTGAGGAACTCTTTCAGGCTGCTAAGACCAGGCTGTGCTCTCAGTGTGTACCCCACAGCCATCGTGCAGCAGAGAGCCATGGCACACCCTCTCCTTGGCCACGTGGCCATACAATATGGCAACCGACCATCCTAGTATGTGTGTTCTGCTATTGGACTCCTCCGTGCTGCCTGCAAATGCAGAAAGTGCACATCTAGACAATGTAAGCTCTGAATATTTCTGTAGCTGTTGGTAGTTCACCATAAATGCCTGTGTCTGATGAGTCATACCTCCATCTGTATGGTGCAACGTTTGTAAGCGAAGGTGGGAGTATTTGTGTGCATCTGGTGTTGTGTGCACGTGGATGTTTCTGTACATCTGCATGTGATGGAGGAGCACCTCTGGACCTCTGTGAAGCAGAGAAGAAATTGTAAATGTGATGGGACATTTGTGCAAAATAAGGGCCGGGGGACGTCTGCTCGGCTCTGGGTACAGGAATTTCTTTGCCTCTTTCTCTGTGGAAAGGAGAGTTGGGTACTTGTCAGTACTTCCGTCTGTGTCTGCATGTCCCTCCCACTGATAATGTAGGGTCTTCAATAAGCTATAAGTTCTATACTTGTTCTTCAGTTTTATATCCCCTGACTTTTCCAGGTGTTCTTCAGAAACTTGCATTAGAGATTTTACGATATTTCGAGCTCTCAGGTTTCCTCTACCCTCTCTGAGGCTGGGCAAATGCAGCACAAACATGAAAATAAGGTGAGAAGGTCACGATTTCCTTCCATGTTCTCTGGCAATAGTTTTCTTCTCCCTGTCCTCTTTATTTCCCCCGCCCTTACACTGCTCCCTCTACCCTGGAGCTTCTTCACACTATCGAATACACCTAGATTCAAGGCTTTCTGTAGGTTTCAACTTTGTCAGAACCTTGGAAATCATCTTTCAGGTAGGAAAAACATTTCACTGGAGTTGCAACTTAGAGATTGTTAAAAAGGATCACCTCCTCCTAGCTCAGGAGCAGTGCATCGCAGCAAAGAGGAAGTCAGGCAAAAACACCGGGAGGCCTGCATAGATGAACAAGGAATTCCTGGACAAAATCAAGCGCAAAAAAAGGAAGCCTACAGAGGTTGGAGGCAAGGAGAGGAAACCTGTGAAGAATACTGAGAAATTGTCTGAGCAGCCAGGGATCAGAATAGGAAAGCTAAAGCCCTGATAGAATTAAATCTGGCCAGGGACATCAAGGGCAGTAAGAAAAGGTTCTATAGGTACGTTGGTGGTAAAAGGAAGACTAGGGAAAATGTGGGCCCTCTCTGGAAGGAAATGGGAGACCTGGTTACCCAGGATATGGAGAAGGCTGAGGTACTCAATGACTTCTTTGCCTCAGTCTTCACTGGCAAGTGCTCAAGCCACACTGCCCAAGTGCAGAAGGCAAGGGCAGGGACTGGGACAGTGTGGAACTGCCCACCATAGGAGAAGATCGGGTTTGAAACCACCTAAGGAACCTGCAGGTGCACAAGTCCTGTGTAGCTTGGAGAAGAGAAGGCTCCAAGGAGACCTTATCGCAGCCTTCCAGTACTTAAAGGGAGCTTACAAGAAAAATGGGGACAGACTTGCAATAGGGCAAGGGGTAACGGTTTTAAACTAAAAAAGGGTAGATTTAGACCAGATAGAAGGAAGAAATCTTTTACACTGAGGGTGGTGAAACCCTGGAACAGGTCACCCTGAGAGGTGGTAGATGCCCCACCCCTGGAAACATCCCAGGTCAGGTTGGACGGGGCTCTGAGCAACCTGATCTAGTTGAAGATGTCCTTGCTCACTGCAGGAGGATTGGACTAGATGATCTTTAAAGGTCCCTTCCAACCCAATGTATACTATGACTCTATGATTCTATGAATAGAGTCACATTGCCTACCTCTAGGTTCACATTATTTATAGGTTAATGAGCCAAACCACTTCCTTGTTCTCAGACCTTGTTCATTCAGAAATTTCAGAAACTAAACCTGGATGTGCTTACTGGACAGTAGGTGTGATGTCCTCCAACAGGGTTGTGGCCTGGACAAATAGAAGAGGCAGATCCTGAGGCGCTTCACAACACACCCTGAGAGGTACATCTGGACAGAGCAACAGAGGTTATACCTAAGATACTAACAATACAGCTGATAGTTTCTCCGTGTTTTGCCATGAAGACCGTAAGTGCCCAGACAAAAAATGGTTCTACTTGGAGCTAGGGCTTCCAGTAAGCACAAACCAAGTAACTACCTGCTTAGCACAGCAGACTGCAGGGAGGGCTTAGACGAGGTGAAGTGAAAAGCAGCCATGTCCCACTGATATGTCCATGGCAAAGCTGCATAAAACAGGTGTGTGGCACTCACGGGGGAGTGGTTGTGGGTCCCCCTCCGCAGCCTCACCTGCCACTTCAACTCCTCCTCTTTCCCCATGAACAACCAGAAGAGCAAACAGGGCTGCCCAGCAACTATTTACCCTGTGCTTGTTCTCCTGACCTCCTTTTCCAGCTGCAGGAATAGTTGGAAACTGGATGCTCCTCCAGGACCTGCTGCAAAACCTCGAGCCTGTGTGAAATAGTCCTCCAGAGTGTCTAATGCCTAAATCTTTACCCGAACACCAAATTCAGTCTCCTTCCAGAAGAAGCTGTGGCTAAAGGCAGTGATTAATCATTTGGACAACAAAATGTGGAAACAAGGGAAAATCTGACATCTAGATGTTCATTCCCTGAAAGCGAAACCGTAGTCATTCAGGAAATGAGAACTCCGAGTCCTACAGGAAGAATGAAGCTGTGTAGACCAAACTAAGAGAAATTATCAAAATATTACACTACAGAGTGAGAAAGCAGGAAAATG
>NW_010525327.1:0-14071 GCF_000687285.1 Phaethon lepturus | reverse complement strand
AGTCCTGCTGAAGAAATTGTACAATCAGATGGCGTTTTCCCTCCCTTCATCAACTATTCAAAAGTGTTTACCAAATATATGTATTTTCTCTGATAAAACCATGGTGTGAATCTAGCTTGTGAGCAGATGGTTGTAAGTACATAAAATTTAAAATCTGAAATTCAAGATGGTGTGAGCAGACACATAAATCATATGATATGTTATTCTGATTGGATGAGCAAACCACAACTCTTAAAACCAGACTTCCATTGCAAATAGCAGCATTTTGTGAAATTCACCTTCTGTTAGTATTTTTTAATAGTTGTCTAAAATTAGCTGTTCTCAGGAACATCCCAGCCAGCAAACTCATTAACTAAAATAACTGCAGAAAACAAACACAGGGTGGGGGCTAACCTAGTCGCTGAGAACTTATTTTAAAAATTCAAGTAAACGTTAGTAGAGCATTTAAAAGCACAGTTTGCCCAGCTCTATCAAAAGTTCATATGTGTTACAATTGTGCAGGGAAAATAAAATAAATAAAAAACCACACACAAATCTTCTCAATGCAAGAAAACAGAAGCAAGAAAAGCATAGCTTCATGAATGACGTTGACAATTCAAATAATGAAATGTACATTCTTCTCACACAAAACCATGCTTACAAAAACTTCTTCAGCTTTGTGCAAATAACACTGAAAATTTTGATGAATCTGAAGAGCTAACTGGGCTTCTACCTTAAACTTCAGCATTTGCCTGATACCTTGTACCAAATGTTAACTAACTGGAAAAACAAGACCAAAACCAAATTTCTGTCCTCCTGTGCCCACTACTTTCTCCCTCTTTTGCAGAGGCTCTTCTCACATTAAGACACAGCAAACTTTGTGTATAACTACCGCAGATGGCTGGAACATTTTCATCTGTATAAGTTTGATAGGGAAATACACACTTATTGAATCTTTCTCTGGACTATAGTGGTCTGATTAGAGCTTCCATGAGGAAATTTTATTTTATTATAAAGATTTGTGGTTAAGATAACGACTGTGAGAGGTCTAGGTTCAGAATCTGGATTTTGGTATTTTAGAAATTATTTGTAGACCATGGTGTTAACAGAATTCTATTGTTTATGTGATATAATCAGAATATCATATAAATTATATTTATCTCTGATGTTAAAAAAATAATCCTATTTAATGTTTTCTAAGGTGATGCAATGAAATAGGAGAATTCCTGATACTACTGTTTATGAGGATATTTCTTATATCTTTCCTCTGCTTGTAGGAGAATCAAAGGAGGCAAAACACACTAATGCCTTCTGGAAGGGTCATTTCTGTCTCTAAAAGTGAACTGAGAAAACCTTTGGCAGACACCTGAGTCCTTTCAGCAGGTCTCCATCTTTCTCCAGGAACTGGTTCTACTCATACAAAACAAGTGAATAAAGTGGCTTCTCTCCAGGTTAGAGAATAGAGAAGAGTCCTCAGGATGAAGCTTGAAAAATTGTATTAGGTAAACCTAAAATTAGAGCCTCTTATCTTCAAAGGCACCCTCAGCATACAGATGCGTGAGAATTTAGGCACCCATCTAAAGTAAAAAAGGAAACTGATGAGCAATTTTACATGAATTTCAATTTATGTTAGGCTCTAATGATGTTATTTAATTTTATTTTCTGTATTTTTTTTAAGCTGAACCACCTGTTTCACTCTCTTCTGTGGCCTTATGTCAGCCTGACAAAAGCAAAGGTCCTTATTATTTTGTGACCCCAGACAAGACGTCTGATTTCCTTCTTAAGTCCTGCTTCGCAACAGAAATTCAGCTGGCCACAACGATTTTCATGATTCTAGGTGAAGAAAGGGCTTATAAACAAGTGATGGGAGGTTGTTACAAAAACATTGTTGTTAATGTTTTTTATCATGGCTCTCTTTCTGTAACGATCGTCATCTCAGTCTTTCCCGGAGAAATCAATCTGAGCAACCCGTTCTAGTTGAAGATGTCCCTGCTCATTGCAGGGGGGTTGGGCTAGAAGACCTTTAAAGGTCCCTTCCAACCCAAACCATTCTATGATTCTATGATTCTATAGTTCTATGAATCCATGATTCTATGGTTCTGTGAAAGGAAACGTGTAAAATTTCCCTGGAAATATAGTGGCAGTGACTGGGAGAGCATCATCAGTCTGTCATGTTCCTGGCTTAAAAGTACAAACCCAAATTCTTCCCCTAGGCCTGTCTGCCACCGAAACTGATGAGCACTCAGCACCAGCGGGTCTTTTGTTTGTCATGGGAAAGTGGCTGCTTTACAATTCAAAAATATGATAGATGAAGAGAAACCTGCTGCACCCCTGAATGCAGAAGCACACTGAACAGATTTTAATATTAGTTTGTTTTGAAACCAAACATATACACACTAATGTAGCATAACTGTATAAGCATTTTTGTACCTAATGGCCCATAAAAATAGTATAACCAGTGCTAATAACAGAACATAAGCCTTCTGCTAACAGTCAGATCCCAGTCCTGGCCTCTTGGACTTGTTATCAGCTTGCTCTGAGAACTTGTTGTGTGAACCTGAGTGTGGTACCAGATTTTCCCTGTTATCGTGTCAGTTTAAATGTGGGATACCAACAACAGCCTTGAACGTACGGGCATGGGTTGAAAACAAAGGACCCAGAACTACAAACAACTCACTGATGTGCAATTATTGATCACTGAAGCAGCACAACCTCAAGAGCTGTGAAAGGACTGCTTTCACTGAAGGAAAAGAAGCAGACAAAAAAAAATCCATCCTAAGAATAAGCGAAGGCTTCTCATCAGCCTGGGAGCGTAGCATCCCCCTTCCCATCTTTGGGCAGCAAGTAGTCAATAGCTAGAGGCCGAGAGCTAGGCACTGTCTAGAAACCCAAACACTTTGTGACAGGACGAGATCTCAGACGTGATGGTAGGGAACCCTTGTAAGAGAATCTGATCACTTTGATCTCATCTATTAATATCATCAAGGACTTTAGTCATCAACATTAACTGCATGGAATGAGCTTCATGGCAGTGTGTGCTTGTACTTATTTCAGGATTGATTTTTAAATGCTAACTATATTGAAAACTCAGTGATAATAATTGTTAATGAGTAGGAATAAACCATTAAAAAATGTGTATTGTTAATGAACATCAACCTAGTAGAGTTCTGTTTTAAAGTTTAAGCTGACTTGATTGATCAGTCTTCTAAATATTCCCAACACAGAAATCTCCAGTTCCCTGAGATATATATATGTATATACACATATATGATATATAAAGACATATATATCTGTCTATGTATGTATATTCAATTGCAATATGTAAATGTCAAGAATAGATGTGCCAAACACAGCTTACAGAAATAAGTGAGAATGATTATTGCAGAGCTTGTTAAGTACCTGAGACTAAACTCTTGGGAATATGAAATCATGGCCTTTATTTGAGACACATTTTTAGAACAGGAGACAGACAGCGTAAGAACCTGGTCATCAGCAATTCTTTCCATGACTTAACAAAACAGGACAGGATACGGAAAAATACTGTGTACTTATGTTTAAACATTGCAGGTTGTGTCAAGGTAGACTGTTAGCCACATTGCTACTGAGTAATCTTTGTTCAGCAGCCTCAATAAATAATAACTGCCTTTATATTAAAAGCAGGCAATTTGTCTGACTTCTCTTCCATGGCAAACCCAACACTCCAGAAGGCACAGGATTTAATTACTCTAAACAATAGTCAGAATAGAGCAAAGCATGGTAATATTAGTTTGCCAGATTCACTGAAATGTAATTAGTTCTTGGCCATGTGATCTTATGTCGGTATATTTATAATGTTCTTCAGAATCTTATATGCTGGAATTAAGTCTTGGGCCCCAGGACAAATGGTGCTGACTGACTTATGTCTACACTCTTTGGACTTCATAAATGAATAATTTTTTTAGAATGAAGACATAATGACAAAAAATAGCATTTCTCCCACCTCAGTTTAGATAATACACCTACTTAGCTCAATATGTTGGATGGGTGTACTCTTCACTGGGTAAAAAACTGGCTGGATGGCCGGGACCTAGGAGTGGTAGTGAATGGAGTTAAATTCTGTTGGTGGCCAGTCACAACTGGTGTTCCCCAGGGATCAGTATTTGGTCCAGTTTTGTTTAATATTTTCATCAATGATCTGGACAAGAGCATCAAGTACACCCTCAGTAAGTTTGCAGATGTCATCAAGTTTGGTGGGAGTGTTGACCAACTTAAAGGTAGGAAGGCTTTACAGAGGGTCCTAGACAGGCTGGATCAATGGGTTGAAGCCAATTCACACACTCACAGTATTGTTAAGGTTGAAAAAGGCCTTTAAGATCATCAAGTCCAACTGTCAACCCAACACCACCATGCCCACTAAACCATGACCCAAACTGGCACATCTACATGTTTTTTGAATGTGTGATGGTGACTCCACCACCTCCCTGGGCAGCCTGTTCCGGTGCTTGACCACTCTCAGTAAAGAAATTTTTCCTGATTGTCCTGGTTTCAGCCAGGATGGAGTTAATTTTCTTCACAGAAGCTCGTGTGAGGCTGTTTTGGATTTGGGATGAGAAAATGTTGATAAGGTGCTGATGTTTTGGGTTGTTGCTCAGCAGTCAAGGACAGTCCAGCTTCTCGTGCTGGGCTGCCAGGAGAAGGCTGGGGGTGCACGGGGAGCTGGGGGGGGCACTGCCAGGACAGCTGACCCAGGCTGGCCAAAGGGATGTTCCATACCATATGACGTCATGCTCAGTTTATAAATCTGGGACGAAGGAAGGGGTAGAGGGACATTCAGAGTGATGGCGTCTGTCTTCCCAAGAAATCATTACACGTGACACAGCCCTGCTTCCCTGGAGATGGCTGAACCCCCACCTGCCCATGGGGAGTGGGGAATGGATTCCTTGTTTTGCTTTGCTTGTGTGCGCAGCTTTTTCTTTACCTGTTGAACTGTCTTTATCTCAAACCATGAGTTTCCTCACTTTTACCCTTCCGATTCTCTCCCCCGTCCCACCATGGGGGAGTGAGCGAGCGGCTGCATGGGACTGAGTTGCCGGCTGGGGTTAAACGGTGACACTGATAACTAGTCTAAACCTCCCCTGGTGCAACTTAAGGCCATTTCCTCTCATTTTATTGCTAGTTACTTGGGAGAAGAGACCAACAGCCACCTCACTACAATTATATCAGAAGGAGCATGGCCAGCAGGAGTAGGGAAGTGATTGTGCCCCTGTACTCGGTACCGGTGAGGCCGCACCTAGAATACTGTGTTCAGTTTTGGGCCACTTACTATAAAAAGGACATTGAGTTGCCGGAGCGTGTTCAGGGAAGGGCAATGAAGCTGGTGAGGGGTCTGGAGAACAAGGCTTATGAGGAACAGCTAAGGGAACTGAGGTTGTTCAGTCTGGAGAAGAGTAGGTTGAGGGGAGACCTCATCGCTCTCTACAACTACCTGAAAGGAGGTTGTAGTGATGTGGGTGTTGGCCTCTTCTCCCAAGTAACAAATGAGAGAACGAGAGAAAATGGCCTCAAGTTGTGCCAGAGGAGGTTTAGCCTGGATATTGGGAAAAAATTTGTTCACCAAGAGGGTTGCAAATCACTGGAACAGGCTGCCCAGGGAAGTAGTTGAGTCACCATCTCTGGAGGTGTTTGAAAGATGTGTAGGCGTGATGTTTAGGAACATGGTTTAGCAGTGGGCTTGGTAATGTGGGGTTAATGGTTGGACTCAGTGGTCTTTCCAACCTAAATGATTCTATGACTCTGTTGAGTTAACCATCTAGACTTCTGTATAGATTTGCTTTACAATGAGATTTCCTAAATATGTTTCACCTGGCTCATTTTATGAAAAGGTGATCTCTTTCTCTGAAGTCCCAGAAACTTCCTAGAAAAGTGTCTCTGAAAGTTCCTGCTCCATCCATTGATGGTAAAACACATCCAGGTCATTTCCTACCAAGCAGCTGTGAAGATCGTAACCTTTGGTGTGAAATGGATCTCGTACCAGTGAGCACTATCCCTCATCAATATTCTAACTAGGCAATCAACTGCCTTGTCTGTGGAAAATAATTGTTTCTTCAAATGTAAAGAAAAATAAGTGAGCATCACAACCAAAATGGATGAAGGCTTTTCTCAGTGTTTATTTCCTTCCTACTTGCTTTTAGAAATCTGAGGCAGGAGACCTGATTTTTGTAACTCAGTTCACTGAAATACTATTGTTGATACCGAGGGTCAACTCAGGTGTTTTGTTGCTTAAGAAACCTCCAGCTTCTCAACTGAGAGCAAAATACAAAGACATATTTACTAGACATGAAGCCACAGGGTTTTTACCATTTTCCTCTTCTCTCCTTCCACCATAACGATTTGGTATGAGGTGTATGCCATATTGTATGCACTCAGTTGATGTCTTCCTTAGCAACCATGGATGAGAGTCCAAAGGATTAGTCTTCCATGCTCTGAGTACCTTTAGATTCATGGGAGAGGGGCTGGTGTTGAAAACATCAAGTCCAGTGTAAAGCTAGAGACTATCTTGGGCTGTATTTTACCTTTGCTAATGGGCACATTGTGTCTGAGGTAAAGTGTTCTGCCCTGAAGTGAATCAGTGCAGAGTATGGCCCAGGTCTCCTTTTGAATAATAAATGACTTATCCAAAACATTCAGATCTGTAAGCTGATCTCCACCCATGCTTTAACACTGACGCATGAAACCACCAAAATCAGAACATACCAGACACATGTGTTCATGTTTTACGGGCTGTATGTATGTTTGGTGACCAGCTCTCCAGGATATATTGTAGGTCCAACATTTAGCCTCACTGGAATAATGTTTCTGCTTTCAGCACTGGAAGTCTGACGACGAAAAGCTTGCAGAAAGGATTAGACAACTGTGAACTGGGTGAGTGGAGTTTTCATCTGTGAGTATTTGAGATAAGAAATGCAATAATAAAATTTGTCTGAATGTATTGAGTAGACTGCTGCACTTTATGCCTAATCATATATTTAGCAACATTTGCAAACAAGATCAGCAATTACACAGCTAAATGAAACCAGCACATGTGTCTGGCTTGCAATGGGGATTATAAGAAAAGAAAAACAAGCCAAGATTTTTAGATTCATCTGAAGTGCAGTAAGAAAGGATGCACGAGAGGAGTGTGCTGATCATAATACCACCAAAACAGTGAGACCATCTGGTTTCTTGATTGACAAAATAATTTATTGTATAAATTTTATACTAGCCACACATATTTTCTGTTAAATAAACTTTAATCTTGACAGGTACACAATAGTCTGATTTTCCTGGAGGTTGAAATGGTCAAAGCAAAATTCATAGCTGAAGTAAACACCTCTGTTCAGAATCTCAAAGACGATCCTTTAATACTGAAGTCATCAGCCCCAAAGGATGAATATAGCAGACTGACAAGTGTAGGTCATTTATATGAAAACACTGGAAATTATGGAAAAGTTGTTTGGAAAAAAAAAAAGAAAACTGGAGGCATCTCCCAGCTCTAAGCCACTTTAGGTCAGCTTTACCAGAGCACAGGCAGCTCTGCCATGAATATATACAGACATGCATTCACTGAAAACTTTCATTACACTTAAATTGAAAAAGATTGGCTCCAATGGGAAAGGGATTTGGTTTTTCAAGAGGCATAACCTGTTTCAAATAAACATTCAGCCTGTTTTGTCCCTCCCTGTTGGACTTTTCTTCTAGTAAAACGTTCATTTGTGTTATTTTGGAGTAATGTTCACCTGTATGAAGCAGAGCATTTTTTCTTTTCCTGCATCAGAGAACCACCAAGGGCTGATTGACATCCTGAGCAGAACGCTAGCCTTTCAGCTCCAGACTCTGCAGGCATTCCTCAGAGCCCCTGCCCTGGAGACACTTGACTGTCTTGTTTATTTGATTGTGGTCAGATAGGGAGACTGAGCCTTGATAGACAGCTGTTCTCCTGCTAGATACTAATAGATTTGATCTGGCTTGTTTGCCTGGGGTATTTTTTTATTATTATTGTGTATTCTATGTTATTTTATTTTATATACATTATTATATAATTATATTTAATGTTATTTATTATGTATTATAAAGGATTGGAAAATTATGTCACTCGAGATGGGAAAGGGCACTTCAATTTTTTTATGAATTTTAGAAATTAAATATGAACGTTTGGGATTCAGTTGAGGGATACATAACTTTCAGTGATGTCAGTAAACAGAACTTTATGCCAGATGTAAAGACAATATTTGGTTCTTAAAAATATTTAGCATTGTGTGAGGATCTGAGCTCCCTCTTTTTTAGGTTTTTTTTTTTTTTTTTTAGCACAAGAATTTCTCTGAAGTCAGTGGCGGATGTTTATCTCGATCTGAAGATGGCTTCCACTGTTTCAACCATCTGCTGTTCCCCATGCCTTGTTGTGAGACCAGACCTTGTGTGAGCCTTGGTGGTGTTTGCATAGAAGGGTGTGGAAAGGTGGATGCTGCTCTTTTTCACTCCAATTCTAAAAAGAAGTGGCTTAGTGGAAGCCACTGGAGATTCCAGTAGAGAACTAATATGAGCAATGGCATCTTTAGTTTCTTTGCATCACGAATCAACCTTGTGTTTTTTACAGTAAGGCAATTTTCCTGTGGATGGCATGAAATTTTCAACATAGTAATGAAAAGCTACTTCTACAGATTCAGTAAGTTAAGTTACTGTCCAGCTCCCTGGGACCTTGATTTTCACCGTGAGTGCTGCTATGAGAGAATATGACTGCGTCAGAGGAAGCCCTGTGAGAACCAGGGACTGAGGTAAGGGGTAACCCTCTGTTTTTCTCTGTGTTGCTTCACCAGCACAGAGATTTCTCAGCTGTGAACTGCTTTTTTTTAAATAACTTACTAATAATCAACACCAGTAAGGGAACGTGCATAGTCTGAAGTGACATTACGACCAAGTACCATTATTTTCAAAATGTGGGTCTAATTCTCCTCTTAGGCTTGAATAAATCAATTGTAACCTTTCTGCACAGTTGAGGGTGCTACAGGCATGACAGTGTAAGAAGGGCACAGAACAGTGCTTGTGCCAGGATGATACCTTATCCTCCACAGACCTCCTCTTGATGTCTTTGCATGCCAGCTGTTGAACTTGCTACCCAAGGCAAAATGTCCTTATTAAATCCTGTTTGATTTTTCACTGCCATTACCAATGTAAGCAGAGCAAAAATGTTTTTCTGTTTCCTTGCTGACTATCAGCAACATTACAGTTAGGGTCCCAACGGTGTAAGTAGATTGTGCATTAGATGATGACCCTAAGAAAGAAACTATACTGGAATGCATCTCTCAAGATTAGCCCTATAGATCTGACCTTCCTTTCTTACATTTGCTACCCTCCTAGTCATTATCATTTCATAAAACCTCAGCCACAGTAAATGCATAATAAAGTGGAGGAAGGAGTCCAGGTTTCATCCTCTTCCTCCTCCTTGCAGCTCTTTTACAGTCTTTATTCTGCCCACCTGCCTTTTGGGGGGCAGAGTAGCAAAACCCCATTTATTTCTGGATGGGCAAGGAATATTATTTACACTCTGTCTCAAGGGAGTTGTTCAAGTCACTGCATAAGCCATAGCGTGCATAGATGAATCCTGAATTGCCCATCACTCTCAAATACTATGAGGATGATCTATAAAAGTGCAGATAAATCAAAGGATGGAAATTCCCCAGGGCTCCATACTCTGTGGGCCAGTCCTTGTAGTACAACAAAATTCCTGTGTCAAATATATCCGTCTCTGAGGTACAGTTGAAACTTTAAAGCATTAACATTCTAGTGGAATATGGATATGCGGAGACAGACATCAGTACAGACAGATAACTCTCTGGAACAAGAAGATTTTTTTTTTTCCTGAAATAAAATATGGAGGAGGGGAAACTCAGGTCATTTCTTCAGAAAACATTTTTCTTCTTTTGTGTGATGATATGTATTTATTTACACAAAAAATCATCCTTTAATGGGACTGAGAAAATCCTCTTGGCACACTGAGACAGATCTCTTTTTTATTAATTTTACAGCAAAAGGTCAAAACTTTATCTATTAAGTATATTTATACAGGAAAGTGCTAGACACACTTGGTTACATAATGAGATTGACATCCGTGTCTTGTAAGATAATGATCTTGATACACAGTCCCCGTGTAGTTCTGATCAAGGAAATAGAATTGACTTTGGACCCTTTTGTTTTTTCCCACCTCTTAACCCCAAAATGAATTGGGTTAATCTTTCAAGCAAACCATCTTAATTTTGGATGCTTTATTTGAGATTCTGGGTTGTGGTGTCTGAGTTTCCTTTTGTCTGGGAATAGGGATTGCTTAGAATTGTGTTTTGTTAAAACCCAGCTGCAAAATCTGCATGTTTTTTTGAAGAGGGCAATTTTCTGTGACTTGAGAAGATTCCAGGCAAGAAAAACAGTGTAACTGGAAGAAAGCAGAAGTCTTTCTTCAGGTCTTAAAATACAAAAAAAAAAAAAATCCAAAGGAAGGTTTCCTCACCTGAAGGTTTCCTTGTACAGTCTAACCTTACTATTTGGCATGGTAGAAGATAACACTTCTATCTACAACTATGTGTCAACTCAGAGGTATTGGAACTATTATCTGACGGACAAGAAAAAACTCCTTCTGTTATTCTGAAGTCCACCAAAAATGACACCCCACACCCCAGTTTTATAAATGGTACCAACACTCTTTTAAACTCTTTGCCACGAGTTGGCGTTTTGGGGTTTCTGCCTACCTATCACCAGCAAACAGACATTTCGCCCTTTTGGAGACATTAAAACGATTTGCAACTTCACCACCCCTAGGTCACCTGGGTGGATGTGTGACTTTAGGGTCATTGAATGTAGTGCATTTTCGTTATTTATCAGAAACACCTGTTCGTAACAAACTGTGTTAATCTGCCGGAAATTTAGTCCTTAACTGGTTTTAAAATGTTGTCTTTATGCACGGGGAAAAAAAAAAGCAAGCAAAAAACCACAACCATGTTTCATTTACTGAATATGAAATTTCCCTTTTAGACTGAAGCTTTGTGAGTTTCCATACTGATGTTGAAGAACCAGCCTGAATTTAGCAAGAATGGATTGGAGCTTTCATCTCATCTATTTATCCATATAAAAGTTGCAAGCTTAGTCTTATCTTATTTATTCAGTAATCTAGGCTTCCTCTGCAGACAAAAGAGGGAATATAACATCCTCACAGGGTGACGTATCTCATGCTAAATTAGGATTGGATGAATTTTCCTGTGGAGGTGCAGATTTCTCTCCACTGAATGAGTCTAGAGGAAGTCTCCCTGTTTGCTTAAGATGAGGCAAAAAATGTTTTAGAAATCCAAAGTTAAATGGTTATGAACACCAATCCAAGATAAAGAGGTCGACTACTGGGAGTAAGATACTTAAACACCCTAAGACTTAAGGGTTGCAATGGACAAACTTTCTTGGGGATTCGCCATCCTAAATCCCCATTCCCTTTGAAAGCCCCACAACACACATTCAGCTGAACATCCAAATCTATATGTAGAGATGTTGAAGTAAATTTCTGAGAATTTAAGAGCTCACTTTCACTTTGAGTTAAAGGCATAACCCTTGTATGACTGAGATGCACCTGACCCCTTAACCAAACCAACAGTAGTTTGGTACAGGCTCCAAAGGAGGTAAACACCTGAAAACACACAAAGGAGCAGAGTGACACCGTGAGCATCAATACTCACATACGAGCTCAGAACATTGATCATGCGCTTAATACATGAATAGCAGGTGGCTTTTCCAAGACTCATTTATCAAGGAACAAAGTAAGTTGTGGGTACAAGAAGTCTCATGCATACTATTTCCATAGCATGTAACTTGACTACAAGCCAACCGCTTTATTCTATAAATATCATAGTCTAAGTGAGCCTTCTTTAGGGTCTCCCTGCTAGGCAACGTGGCTGCATGGTGGTGATCTCCCCTTGATCTGGGACACCTCTCAAGGTTGTTCCTTGAGGCAGAGAGACCTTTTACCAATAGCAGATCTTTGGTAAGCAACTTGTGTCACGCATCACCGTGCATCACCTTGCAGTACGGTGTATTGGGTCTGGCTGAGATGGAGTTAATTTCCCCTCACAGTGCTGTCCTGTGTACTGGTAGCTGGAAAGGTGTTGATGACACACCAGTGTTTTGGCTGCTGCTGAGCAGTGCTCGCACAATCTCAAGGCTGTCTCTCCAACATTATCCCCTCACCTGTAGGCTGGGGGACCTACGCGTGCCGAAGTCCTGCTTCCCAGGAAGTGGCTGAACATCGCTTGCTGATGGGAATTAGAGAGTAAATCTTTTGTTTTCTTTTGCTTCCGTGTGCAGCCTTTGCTTTCTGCTTATTAAACTGCCTTTATCTTGACCCACGTGTTTGGTTATTTTTTTTCCATCCTAATTTCTCCCCCCTGTCCTGCTGAGGAAGGGAGTGATAAAGTGGCTTGGTGGCACCAGGCATCCAGCCAAGGTCAACCCACCACAATGGTAACTTTGATTTGTGACTTGGTAGCTTCCATTTTGTCTTTGTACCTTTAATTTATGCCTTGGTAACTTCGATTTTGTCTTGGTTAAGTTTGGTTTGTGCCTTAGTAGTTTTGAATCAGCATTCAAATAATTGTGCTGTACAGTAATGGAGTGAACCTTGCCGTCAAACTTTTTTAAGTCGCACTTTTACAACGCACTTTTTAAAACCACTTTGCTAATATCCTTGACAGTGGTTCTGTAAGTGATCTAAATCACCCACTTGTGACAATTTGACATGGTCAGCAGGATCCTAAACCAGGATTTGCAACCATTTGCTTTCTTCCTATTGCGAATGCTTTGGAGAAAAAAGTGCACTCAACCAAGTGCCAGAGTTGGATGCCAGTTCCTAACTTTGGCCTCCTGGGATGACCTACCCAATGCCACAGAACTGCAGCTGGGACACAGGACTTGGCTTAATGAGGTCCTTGGTTAATCTTGTCTAGATGCAGCTATGGTCTGGATATACCCAGAGATGAAAGTTCCTGGAAGATGATGGAGCAATTTTGTGCTATGAAGACTTCTATACTGTTTTCAGTTGCCAAAGGACACAAACAATGCAGAGCATCTGAGAGTTCACATATAAGTCATTGACTTGTAAGTAAAAAGAAAGATGTTAAAAAGCTGTTTTCATGTTTTCTACATGTAATTGAAAAATTGTCTCAGCAATAAAAGGTGCAGAACAGGGAGCAGTGGCATGCAAATAACAACCAAGTTGAAACCTGGTATATCTTTGTCCAACAATAATATCTGGACTGTTAAATCTCTGTCACAGGTGCTTTATGTTCCTTTACAGCAGTGCACTGTATTTTGCTTTCTATATCTTGCACTGAAAACACATTCTTCAGATCCTTCTGGTAAAATGATGATATTTACTGGATTTCATACTAATATAGAAATAAGAAATAAAACTGCAATAATGCCACATAAGTGTGAAGGATTTCACAGTATCGGCGCCATTCTTTTGGATCTGTAAATACCAGTTATAAATAGTATAGGTGAAATGAGATATGTGATCAAGACTGCAGTGCTTTTTGTAATAATAAATGACAGATAGATAGATAGATAGATAGATAGATAGATAGATAGATAGATAGATAGATGATAGATAAAGACCCGATCCCAATCACTGCTAAAGATGTGCTGATCAGATGCTCAGAGACACACTGGGATACCTGAGCTTCCATTCATTTCTGCTTTAGCCTGCAAATAATTGAATATTCATGACACAAAATGTTATTACCTGCTTGTAGGGCTAACTCCACGCAATTCAACTCGTAGTGGACAGCTGATGGCATGATTTTCCTTTTTTTTTTTTACTAGCAATTTACCAATTTACTAGGAATCTTCAGTGTGGTTCATAAATTTATAAATGGATTTTGAAGTCATTCATCTCTTCAGTTAAGACTTCTGGTCAGATTTCCCAAAAAGAACATTGTTATGTCATCCCAGTTTACTTCATAATGACAGTCCAGTGTAAAAGCTGAGTTTCTCTAGGCTTCCACTACTGTCAGTGGAGGGAATCACAGAATCACAGAATCACAGAAAC
>NW_010525326.1:1427-1694 GCF_000687285.1 Phaethon lepturus | reverse complement strand
ACATGGGGCATTGTACCAGGGCAAACAAAAATCCGTGAGTAAAAATGTTACATCTTACCCCAAAAAGTTTTCCTTTATGTAATTTCAGTTCAGGAAAATTCAGTTATCAGTTCCTCTTTCCATTGCCATGCCACAACATAAACCAGTCCCCTCGGGCCTTTCAGAAAGACGCCTGTCCCACTTCACCTCAACCCCTTCTACGTGGGGTCAGGGCAAGACCCTTCCCACCAGACTCTGGCTTCTCCAGTTCACCCCTTGGAGCATCCA
>NW_010525326.1:0-1085 GCF_000687285.1 Phaethon lepturus | reverse complement strand
TTCCGAACTCAGACAGTTGGGATCTTCTACCACAACAACATAGTGGCTTTCAGAGGACCACAGCATCTATTCTGTGTCCCTTCTCGACTTCCTGGAAAGTCCCTGAAGCTCTGCCACGTGGCCAGAAAACCCCTTGTGTGCGGTGGTCAAAATTTTCCTTCCCTTCTGTGCTGTTAACTGGGCCACCACAGCCACCAGGAATGGCGAATGGCAGTGCGCTTAATGTAAATGAAATGCTTTCCGACTCTCAGGAGTAAGAACACAAACCTGCATTTGGCTATTCTAGACTTCAGATTGCAGATATTGTGCCGTGAATATACGGCACATATACGTACGCATATACCCACCAAGGCCATTTTCTGTCGCATGAGTTATACCCCAGTAAAAACCTAGATCTCCAGTGACAAGGCTCCAGACGTGGCAGCACTCAGCCTGTGCAGAACCTTTCTTGGTCTCTGCACCAGAGCAATATTTGACTCTGTAGCCAAACAGACTGACAAATCACTACTTGACTTTCAAAGCTTCAACCAGAAGGGACGACCAGATCTGACGCCTAAATACCAGGCTTGTCCAGATAATCTGTGCTGAGACCAAAGTCTGCTGTTAGACCACAGAATGTCCATCTCATGGAGATTCAACTGCATGTTACAAGCAGAGGACTTTTTCACTGGTGTTTTGGCTGGCTAAGCACACCTTGCAGGCAAAGCAAAGCTGAGCTTACAGCCTGACCCAGCAGCCATGGAGAGGATCTCATCTCCACTGGTGACTGGAAGTCATCTCCACCGACTTCACAGAGATGTGGATGCAGTTTTGTCTCCACACAACATCCTCTGCAACTTTGACCCTTCAAGAGATCAAGCAGGAGCAGAGAAAAGAACAAGTCTTCACCAGGCTTGCATTCATATTGTTAGCTGGGCAAGGCCAGCTAAAGGGAAAACAGACCAACAAAGTCATTGGTTGATTATGGGTGTGTTTTTTTCAACTGGCATGGTACAAAGTCACATCAACGTCAACAGCTTCCCTCTCTCAGACACACCAGCACCCCAGCTCACATATTGTCAACCACATGCTGTTGGTGTAGTGCT
>NW_010525325.1:0-21066 GCF_000687285.1 Phaethon lepturus | reverse complement strand
AAACTGCCCCGTGGTCAAAAAACCCAAAATTTTTAATTTAATTTAATTTAATTTAAAATTTTAAGTAAAGTAACTGAAATAACACAGCACAGACTTACAAAATGCAAAGTACAGCTTGTTCTAAGCACACTGAATACATTAGGTCTCTTTTGCATTTGGTTTGTATTTTATTTAGACATTTGTATCTGTAAATACATGCATGCTCATGATCTTCAGTTTTAGGGTCTAAACTATTTTCAGTTGACTAAGTTTGACAGTATTTTTCTATATCACTCTGCAGGAACTAAACATGAATTTTATTTGTGTCCTTTTCATCTATGATTTGTTTTTTTGTGTTTAGAAACAAGCTCTGATTTTGAAAGAACCCTCACTGTTTTGAGCCTAACTGATTCTGAATGCAATATTTTGTAGTCGTTTCAAGTATTACTGAAAGGAGGAATATTTGATGCTGAAAAATAGCATGTATGCACACACACACATTTATCATAGTGCAGAATGTAGAAATTCATGTAGGATGACTGACAATACTATCATATACATTAATAATACATGGAATAGTTTCTCTTGGGATATCAAATCATGTATTCATTAAAATATTCATGGAGATTATTTGATAGCTGCATTACACATTGGCAGAACTGTATCTTCTAGCAAATATATTCTAGAACCTGTTACCAGTCAACTTCTTTCATTGTTGTCAAAACAGTACTTCTGTGTGTAACTGTAGATCAGAGTGTAAATATCTGGGTTTATCAGAAGACTGCATGGATGAATTTAAGCAGAATTAAGAGAAAAAAACAAAAAAACCAACATGGTTTAACAATCCTGTGAATTACAATTATTAAAGGAAAAAAAAAAGATAGCTATATTTGTCAAACATCTATCCATATTACAGAATAATTTATTTTCCATGTGTGTTATATCTAAGTAGGTTTGTATCAGTCATTACTATCCTTTCCGTTACTCTTCATAAAGTGATAGCACTGTTAACTTATTTCAGGAAGTTCGTTCTTTTTTCCCTCAAATCTTATTTATTTGTGAGGAAATTACTGCATGACTATACTTCTCATTATGCAATCCTGAGACTGATTTTATTCATCCCATTAATAGAGCCAAAGAGGGGATTTAAGCTAGTGGTGTTCTGAGGATTTCTTAACTAAGGCGTAGAGAGGACAGTTTGCTTAAGACTAACTAAAGTAAATCCTGTATTCTGAAAAACTAATCCAAGTTAACTAATGTCTAAATTTAAAGTGACTTAATTACACTCTTTAAAACTATTGCATAGAGAAGTTTTTTAAAATAAATTAAATGCTAGAAGAGTCTAGCACATTGACTACATATGCAGACCTAGATGACTAGTGTGAATTAGATGTCTGATTTTAAGGCAATCGTTTTAAGTTGATTAATGTTAGGTGAGGAAACTCCTTCCTTATGGTATGCCTATTTAAGCAAGATGCTCTTTAATAAATGTATGTGTGTGTCTCATGAAACATCCGTGAAGATTGGTGTACTCACCCCCAGTAAAAACCAATAGCTAGCTCTTTAAAAAAATGCCTACTAATATAACTGTCCAAATACAATGCTTTTAATGTTTCTTCGGTCATTTGCCATACAGGTATTTTCTGGTTAACTCATTTTTTGCAGAAAAACTATATTTCTTTACATAGGGACTGACAGTGAGCTTCTTTGATACGTGATAAATACGTTATCAGAAGCCAGAGTTATTACTGAGAACAACAGTGAAATGAAAACAAATCAAGAAGAAGCAATCGGTAAACTTGAAAGACATTTTTCTAAGGTCTTGGCACTGGGAGTTAATTTTTCTATAAACACGAACATAGAAAGTATTACATGAAAATTATGAGATACCTTTGTAAAAGAACATTCACAGTTCATATCCCTTCTGCAATTAAAAAAAAAATGTACCAAGCTATGGACAATTCCTTATACATGACTGATAATATATATGAAAGGTTCGGGCATGGGAAAGCTTAAGAAGATAGATTACTTTTTCCCAGCAATTAATAGAGATGTTAGCAAAAGTCTTTTCTGACTGTGAAGCTCCTAATCACAAGAACTGCAAAATATATGCATCCTTTTGTTAGTGAACTGCAAACAGAGATCACTTGACAGTCATGTTTCAACCCATTACTGATGGGTTATTGATAACATTTTCTATCAGCTATAAATGATTGTTTAATGTGTTTACAGCATGAGATATACTATGAAACTATGAAATTTATTCCACATAAGCATCAAACTTTTCCTTATGTAAATAACTTTTTTTCATCATTTGAATAATGATGGAGTGTTGGGGATACTGGTCAATCTTTCTAAAACACATTTTACTTGCAAGCACTGTAAATCTATAATAAGAAGTTTTCTTTTCATAGAAACTCTAAATGATCCCTGACACAAGAATTATTAAACTGTTTTCATTCATTTTTTTTAATCTGACTGTGATAAAATGATTGCTGAAGGAGTACAAAATGATCTTTGTTTTGTGATTGGAGGCCCCCACTACTACCAAAGTAGCACTAATATAAAAAAAAAAACATATTGCCACTTACATAAATGAAAAATAAGGAAGTTTCCTTCTGAAAAAAGAAAAAGGTTTATAGCAAGCCTGTTCCATGCAGCTGAACAAATACAACATCATTCCCAGCTTTTGGTGCAAGTAGTAACTCCTCAAATTACTGTGATGACTACTTTCTCCAGAAAAAGACTGCTATCTCTTCTTAGTGGGTGGAGGATTACTAGTGTTCCAAAACCAATGATGGGTGTATATATTAATGTCAACATATTAAAAAAATCTACATCAGGATCAGGTTCAAATTGTTCAAAATAAACCTTATGAAATGTGGAACTTTAAGAAAAAGTCCTGTGAGCCAGCCTTGTTTATACGTCTTCTGTCTTCTAAAATCATGTCTGTACATAATCTAATATATGGTGCCCTTGATAAAAAAGGGCCCTTGAAAAAAAGAAAAAAAATATATAAAACCCCATATTTGTTCAGTCATTCATATCGTTGTCTTCTTACTAAATTAATATCAGATTCACAAATTCTTGCCATGTCTTCTGACATTTGAAGAAATTCCTAAGTTTGTATGGTGTAAATCCAAGAGAAGATTTTAGATAGTATAAAAAACCATGCAAAACTTCTAAAATTTCTCCTTGTTTGCAGTGAGTCACATTGTAATAAGCATATAATTTTAAGATTAATTAAGCAACACTAGTTATGGAGTAAGGGACAAGTAATTCTCTTTTAGATTATGAAATTTATTTTTAAATATAAATTTCAGTGGCAGCTACAGTTTATTCCTCTTCTGTTTTTTGGCAGGGTTGAAATGTTCAACTATTTTTTGATTCCTGGAATTATTAAAATAACTGAAATTAGATGGGAAAAAATCATCAATATGACGAAAGTAGAAATTGAGACTGAATCCTCAAACCACACTGTGTTGCCATAGCAGCTTTCAACTAGATTTGACCCTCAGTTTTCTATCCAGCTCTGAATAAAGAAGGTAATTTAAAATGTCACAAAGAATGACATGTACCTACAGCTGTGGACAGCCATAGTTAGTTGGTAATAAAGCAGAACATCACAGCTTGGCAGAGTGAAATTCAGATTTTAATTGGAGACACTGATTCAGGTGAGATAAGTTTTTAATCCAGGGATAAAGAAAATCACATAATCAATGACTCTTGGAGACATTTGGGGGAGAGGGTCCTGGTGAGACACATGGGGAGTGGCTCTGAGAGGTACTGATGGAGACACATGGACAGGGAGACTTTGAAGACAGGAGACTCCAGGGGTGTTGGGAGAGGACCCGAGGCAGAACTGACGGGGCTGTGGAAGAGGGCACTGAATCCAGAGGATGCCATGGCCCACCCCCAGGACAGTGCACTGCACAACTGTGACCACTGTGCTGAACTTCCCGACCTTCCTCCTAGAGAGAGACATCACCCCTCATGGGACAGGAAAGTCATGTAAGTAGCAAAATTGTGCATTTTTCTGTGATTAAAGCATTTTGGTGTTTGAATCCATTTAGTCTCTGCACTCAGTTTTGTCTCTGACACAGCAGAATTCAGGTTTTTTCCTGACAATTTTGCTGATTGCATGAGTAATCCTCCCTCACTCCCTTCCTGTGAACAGCTGAAAAATTTAGGTTAAGCCACCCATGTTTTCATAAGTAGAGAGAAGCAGCAGCATACTCTCCATCTAACCAGCAGAGAGACAGCAAATGAACCCACAAAAGGAAGTAGCTGCAACATCTCAGGTAAAATCAGCCCTTCTGTGTCTGAGCAGTCTGCTTTTGCTTCCCGGTGATTTAAATCCCATTCTACTTTGCCTGGACAATCATTCAGAGTTTCCACATAATCTGCTGTAGCTGAATCATGACACTTAACAGCTCCCAGTTTAGCCGAAGTAAATGGCTATCCTAAATATCCTAACCCTTTTAAATGTATATTTAAATGGCTGAGATTTAAGTGCCAAAAGGAGTTCAGATTTATTGTGTTGATGTTCCCACAGTCACTTATAGTTTTCATGTTTTAACTGTCACTTCTAAACAAAGTTTTAGCGAGTGACTATGATGATACTTCCAGTACTGAAATCTTTAAACTTCAATATGGATCTGCTTTTTTCATACGGTGTATTATACGTGTTTAATCACAGGATAAGCGTTCTTATTTAGTTCTGTGCTGCTTGACTTGTGTGCAACTTCAAACTAAATAAACTCAGTGGAAGGAGGAGTGTGGACATGTGGTGTGGACCAAATGTGGAATATCAAGACCATGCATATCCAGTCATATGCAAAAACGAAACTAACATGTAGATTTTATCACAACCTAGAAACTCATTTACACACCTGAAGCACATTTAGGAACCTAACTGAATGTGGGACTCTAACTAAATAATGCATTTTTTTAAATATAGACTTTGGCATGTGCTTTGGTCTGTGCTTTTGTGAGAGTCAGTTTATTCCAATTTCAAAACATCATAGAATCACAGAATCACAGAAGCATAAAATGGTTTGGGATGGAAGGGATTTTTAAAGGTCATCTAGTCAAAGGTGCCTGCAATGAGCAGGGACATCTTTAACAAGATCAGGTTGCTCAGAACCCCATACAACATGACCTTGAATGTTTCCAGGGACGGGGAACTGAATTGCCCACCTCTCTGGGCATCATGTTCCAGTGTTTTACTACCCTCATTGTAAAAAATTTCTTCCTTATGTCTAGTTTAAATTATTGCTAGATGGAGAAAAAGACATCTAAGAAAAAGACATCTAAGAAAAACACATCAGAAAGCATTTCTGTGAGTATTGAACTGTGATTTATACACCAAAAGTTGTCATGAATAAGGTTTCCTGAACAAAACCTGTGAAGATGGTCATCAAAATGCAAAACTACCTGAAGAGGATACTTGGGAAACTGGAGTGAGGATGAAATTTAGTGGTGAAATAGGAAGAAATTATTTTAGCACTCACGTTTTTTATAGCAATATTAATCCTGGCAGAAACAGATTCAAAGCTGTATGGTCCAGGTTCAATTTATAGTACGTTTCGTTAAACTCATAGGGAAGTGCGGCTAAAAATGTACCCAGGAGAATGGAAAACTCATTTGCACTATCTGTGTGCCAACTGAAAAAAGTTTGTCTGCTCGATAACAATGTTACATAAAAGAGTTTACTTAAGTAGGACTATTACAAGGTCAAGGTAAAAACAGTGTAAAAACAGTTTGGCAAACATCACAAATCTTTGCAAGACAAAGTTAGTGCTCTTCAATGTACACTTGCAAAGTCATGCGTGGTGGCTAAGGCAGGCAGTCAATATTCTCTCAATCATTACTATCTCAATATTGTTTCAAATATTTCTTCCTTATATCTAGTCCAAATCTATGATCTTTTAGTTTAAAGCCATTATCCCTTGTCCTATCGCTACAGGCCCTCATAAAAAGTCTGTCCCCATCTTTCTTATAAGGCCCCTTGAAGTACTGGAAGGCTGCAATAAGGTGTCCCTGGAGCCCTCTCTTCTCCAGGCTCAACAACCCTAATTCTCACAGCTTTTCTTCATAGGAGAGGTGTTCCATCCCTCTGATTATTTTGGTGGTCCTTCTCTGGACCCACTCCAATAGGCTCATGTCTTTCCTGTGCTGAGGGCTCCAGAGCTGGACACAGGGCTCCAGGTGGGGTTTCATCAGAATGGAGTAGAGGGACAGAATCACCTCCCTCTACCTGCTGGCCACGCATTTTTGGATGCATCCCAGCACACAGCTGGCCTTCTGGGATGCAAGCTCACATTGCTGGCTCACATTCAGCTTTTCATCCACTGGTACACCAAAGTCCTTCTTGGCAGAGCTGCTCTCAATCCCTTCATCCACCAACCTGTATCGATACCGGGGACTGACCCAGCCCAGGTGCAGGACCCTACACTTGTCCTTGTTGAACTTCATGAGGTTCACACAGGCCCATTCCTCCAGCTCATCCCAGTCCCTTTGGATTGCATCCCGCTCTCAATCCCTTCATCCACCAACCTGTATCGATACCGGGGACTGACCCAGCCCAGGTGCAGGACCCTACACTTGTCCTTGTTGAACTTCATGAGGTTCACACAGGCCCATTCCTCCAGCTCATCCCAGTCCCTTTGGATTGCATCCCGTCCCTCAGGTATGTCAACCACACCACTCAGCTTGGTGTTATCTGCAAAGTTGCTGAGGGCACACTCGATCCCACTATGTCATTGATGAAGAATTTAAGCCATACTGGTTTCAATATGGACCCCTGAGGGACAGCACTCATCACTGATCTCCATTTGGACATTGAGCCGCTGAACACTACCCTCTGGATGCAACCATCAAAACAATTCCTCATCCACCCAACAGTCCACCCATCCAATCTATATCTCTCCAATTGAGAGAGAAGGGTGTTGCAGGGGACCGTGTCCGGGACCTTACAGAAGTCCAGATATATGACATCGGTAGCTCTTCCCTTGTCCACTGATGTGGTCACTCCATCACAGAAGGCCACTAAGTTGGGCAGGCAGGGCTTGCTCTTGCTGAAGTCATGCTGTCTGTCTCAAATCACCTCCCTGTCCTCCACATGCCTTAGCATAGCTTCTAGGGGGATCTGTTCCATGATCTTCCCAGGCACAGAGGTGAGGCTGACGGGTCTGTAGTTCCCAGTAGTTCCTTGCTATCTTTTTTTAAAAATGGGTGCAATGTTCCCTTTTTCCATTGTCCAGGGCCTTTACCTGACTGCCAGGACTTTTCAAATATCATGCAGAATGGCTTGACAACTGTGTCAGCCCATTCCGTCAGACTCTGGGATGTCTCTCATCAGGTCCCATAGACTTGTGTATGTTCTGGTTCCTGAGGTGGTCTCAGATGTGATCTTCTCTTGCAGTGGGAGGGACTTTGTTCCTCCCATCCCCATCTTACAGTCCATCCCCTTGGCAGGTGTGGGAAGAGAGACTGCCAGTGACGACTGAGGGAAGGAAGTTGTTGAGTATCTCAGCCTTCTCATCTGTTGTTACTTTTCTGCCAGTCGTGCTCATCAGGGAGGAGTACAGTTTCTTTGACCATCCTTTTCTGGCTGACATACCAATAGACACCTTTCTTTACTTTTCTTTGCATCCCTTGACAAGTTCACCTCCAGCTGCACCTTGGCCTTCCTGACCTCATCCCTACACAACAAGCCAGCATCCCTCTACTCTTCCCAGGATATCTGTTCCTGCTTCCACTGCCTGTGCATTGCCTTCTTGCCCTTTACTTTGCCCATCAGGTCTCCACTCAGCCACGCTGGTCTCTTGCCTTCCTCTCCTGATTTCTTACAACTGGGGATCAAGATCTTGTGCTCTGTGAAAAGCATCCTTTAAAGATCTGCCAGCTCTGTTCTGCTCCCTTGTCCCTGAGGGCAGTTTCCCAGGGGGTCCTATTGACTAATTCCCTGAATAGCTGGAAGTTTGCTTTCCGAAAATTCAGGGTCTTGACTTCACTCTTCACCTGCCCCATACCCCTCAGGACTGCAAACTCCACCAGTGCATGATCACTGCAGCCCAGGCTGCCTCCAATCTTTATGTCACCAATTAGCTTGCTTGTGTTGACTACTAACAGGTCCACTACGGCATCCCCTCTGGTAGGGCTGTCTATTACCTGGAACAGAAAGTAATCCTCCATGCACTCCAGGAGTCTCCTGGATTGCCTACAGCTTGCTGTTCTACTTTTCCAGCGGCTGTTGGGGTGGTTGAAGTCCTCCAGCAGGATGAGAACCTGCAAGCGCAATGCCTCCTGTAGCTGGAGTATGAAGGCTTCATCAATAGACTCCCCTTGATAGTGTGGTCTGTTGTAGCCCTGCCTACAGCTTGCTGTTCTACTTTTCCAGCGGCTGTTGGGGTGGTTGAAGTCCTCCAGCAGGATGAGAACCTGCAAGCGCAATGCCTCCTGTAGCTGGAGTATGAAGGCTTCATCAATAGACTCCCCTTGATAGTGTGGTCTGTTGTAGCCCCCAACCATGAGGTTCCCTTTGTTGCCTCAGTCCCTGATTCTTACCCATAAGCTTTCAACATGCTCATGGCTGTTCTTCAGTGACAGCTCTTCATACTCTATCCATTTCTTGAAGATCTATAGATAATCAGTGAAGAATAACCATCGGCATATAAAGTCATATAGTGCATTTAATGTGCACTAAATTCCATTGTCCTAGAACTGATTTTTCTGTAAAATGCCAATTGATTTGAATAACATTATATGCCTCTCTAAATTTTGACATGATACAGTTGTCACATTTTATATGTTTGTAGACAAAAAGCTGGAGTTAAAAACATTAAAAATAAAATTACATTTTTCAGAATTTAGAGATTCATTTGAACTTCTGCCAATGCAGAAAATACTTACCAATAAATCATATGTTACAATACAAAACAATTAAGGTTCACCAACTAACCTTCCCTTTCTCACACTTTTGGAAATTATTTCTAAAAACAGGTATTTTTTAATCAGTAATCTTCAGTGTCAACTATTTTAAGAAGGGAGCAGTAGAATATCACAGTGCTTTTTAAAAAATAGGAAATTGTTCTAAAAAAAAGACTGCCAATGATCTAAACCAACAAACAATGCTTCAGTGTGTATAATTCTCATTGTAGAATGCTGTAGGTTGTAATAAAGAAGCAGCAAATAGTGAAAGACAGTAGACTTACTAAATATAGTTTTACAGCATTGTTCAGCCAAAACTCTGGAGATCCAAGAGGGCACAGATGTCTTTGCAAAGTACATATTCAAGGTTTACGTAGACAAAAGGGATTTCAGTTACACAGTGCTCTCCATGGCAGCTGGCATGCTGGATTAGGATGTACAACAGCAAAGACATTAAAGATGGAATCAGAAAAAAAATTCTGGTGAAAAGCAGTGATAACTTAAGCATAATATAATAATCTAAATCTAAGGGACCAATATCTAAATCTTTAACACTGAAGAACTGCCTCCACTGGCTTTTTCTCAAAAAAAAATTATTTAGGCATTTCTAGTGGGATTGAAATCCATATCTACATTCAAACACCATTTATAAGATTTAGTTACTTCATAGTAACCTAGTATCATTTCTGTGCCCTAGGTTGCCTACAAATTTTGTACAGGCATATTCACAGGACTTATGGTTACCAGCATCTTTTGGGCTAAAACCTGGAAGCCAAAAAAGTTTTCCCAGAGTGCCTAATGTTATATTAGATGCTTATACAAAGATAAATCTAACTAGGTATCTGCAGTATGGATTTCGTCTAATACTGAAGACTAGGGAAGTGATTGTACCCTGTACTTGTCACTGGTGAGGCTGCATCTTGAATACTGTGTTCAGTTTTGGGCCCCTCAGTACACAAAGGACATTGAGTTGCTGGAGCATGTCCAAAGAAGGGCAACAAAGCTGGTGAGGGTTCTGGAGCACAAGTCTTATGAGGAGCGGCTGAGGCCCCTGGGATTGTTTAGTCTGGAGAAAAGGAGGCTGAGGGGAGACCTCATGGCTCTCTAAAATCACCTGAAAGGGGGCTGTAGTGAGGAAGGTGTTGGTCTCTCCTCCCACGTAACTAGTGATAGGATGAGAGGAAATGGCCTCAAGTTGTGCCAGCGGAGGTTTAGACTAGATGTTAGGAAAAAATTCTTTGCTGAAAGAGTGGTCAAACGTTGGAACAGGCTGCCCGGGGAGGTGGTGGAGTCATCATCAGTGGAGGTGTTCAGAAACCATGTAGACATGGCATTTCAGGATATGGTTTAGGGGACATGGTGGTGTTGGGTTGATGGTTAGACTTGATGATCTTGAAGGTAATTTCCAAACTTAATGATTCTGTGATTCTGTGACTATATGTCCTCTCTGGTCAACTGAGTCTTTACAGCATGTGGAGACAGAGATCTAGTCAATTGTCAACATTTAGTTGTCTGGTTTACAATGACAATAATAAATTTCTGAACTCCTTTGGTTTTATTGATTGCAAATGTCTTCATTGGCTGCACTGTGAGATTACAGAGCTAACCCACCTAACAGACAACAAAATTCATTGTCTGAATCTGGAGTTGATCCCACCTTAACTGTCTTATGAGAAGTACATTATTTCTGAAGTGCTAGGGAAGACCAAGACTTGTCAATGTTTTTGGAGAAGTGAACAGTTCAGCACTTATCACTTCTTTATGGCTGTTTAGATTCACTATCTCTGTTCTGAAGTCTTTTTGATTTAACGTGCTAGAAATAACCTTGGAACTTATAATTCATGTGACTGTATTGAGTTCAGTAAATAGTCCAGCGTTTAAAATTATTTTTGTTGAAATACGTAACTGGAGAAGGAAATGGCACCCCTGTTTTGTATAATAGCAACTTGATCAAAATACTAGACCAGCAATTATACATATTATCTTTAATGTCATGGGCTATTGTTTATAAAATATACTGAGTATGTGCCAGTCTTTTGTGTGGTGTTAAAGAATGTACTGTTCATTTGATCTGCAGCATTGAAATGGGGCATAATAGTCTCCCTGAATCTTCAGTTTTCCTTTGGTAAAATGAAATATTAGTACTTTTCTACTTTATGAAGTCCTGATGTGCCATATTCAGCTGAGTAGTGTGAATTTAGTGCTACAAAGCTTGACTAAATTATGAATTATATTATTTGTGCTTTATCTTTTATTTTCATTATTCATACTTACAGTGGTTCAACAAAAATGTTAAGGTCGTTACCAAAATAATTCTGTATTCCTGAAATAACATACCTAGTTTCTCTAAATTTAGACCAAATATTCAGTACCATTTAAGATGTTGTTGGAAAATGTTAGGTTTCAATAATCATGCAAAAGAAATCAACTAAATTTTAAAGTAGATGTTTCAAGAGTATAAGAGGAGGAAAGGCTGAATTTTGAATTCAATTACTTCATCGAAACACATTCAGGTTATCCCTGAATTCAATAATCTCTAAAATACATCTTTTTGGTATTATTTTTACTGATATTGCAGATTCACTGTCCAGGTTCCTAAGTCTTTCTCCTCCTTTGTGTTTTCATGTACAAACTATCCTGACATGTCACAGTATCTTTCAATATTCTTGAAACTATTTCCTTTCTTTAACTATCATTTGCAATGTAAACCACACTCTACCTCAAAAGTATATTTTCTTGACTTCCCCGGCACTTTGGCTTAATGAAAAGCAATAGGTTGATACTTAATTTTTATATATGTCTTAGGTATTAGGGGAAGAAAAACGCAACAGCATATTGTGAAATATAGTAATAGGAGTTTAAACTATATATTTCACTGATAAACTTATAAGTTACTCAAGGATTAATTTTACTTTTGAAAACTAGTAAAAAGATACCAATTATGTAGGGCTTACATATTTAGTGAAAATTAATAGTTATATTTTGTTGCTATTAATTCATCTTACATGTTATTGAGAGTAGAATCAAATACTGAACGTATTAGTCACTTTGTCTTCAAGCACACATGCAAAAGTATACCCATGCACATGCACAAAGGAAAACTTATATTCTTGAGAGACAACTTAGTTATATCAGGTAAAATAAATGCATCTTCTGAAAGTAAATACCTGCATTCCCTATGCAGTCAATGAAAATGAGTATTCTGAAGACCTTCAGAGTGAAAACACTTAAAAGGAGTGTCTCATTTTAAGTACCTATTAAGAGGGAAAAATAGCAAAGATGAAAGTTGTATCAATAAACCGCAAACATCTAAATGACAGCTAGCTCTAAATCATAGATGTCTAAATCTATGGTCTCAAATATCACCATGGAATTGTTTTATAGTCTTCTCCAGAGGCTACTTCATCTAATCTATTTACAATATTCATTTGGACTGAGATGAATTGCCACCCTGAGGCACTTACTCTTTCTGTTGGCTAGGGAAGATTCTAATGTAACATTCCAGAGATTAAACAAATCTCACCCAGGATGCCAACTGTTTAAGAGTAAGTCAGATGCTGAAGTTAGTCAGAGCAGATCTCCTTTTTATGGCAAGGTATTATAGATAACATAAAGCTACATCCCATCAAAAGTGCCTTTTGACAATACATAAAGTGCAGCTGAGAGTGATAAAGGTGCACTGACATTAACTTTGATGACTAAAACATAAGCAAGACCCCAAGCAAGCAAACGAGGCATTATAGAAATAATCTGAACTGTTTATTCAAATCTCAGTTTGGTGTTTAGAGGGAGGGGAAAAAAGGTAACTCAGCATTTTTAAGACCTTATTTATGTACAGCTAAACACATGTGAAATGAACCAAGCAAGTCATCAACCAAATAAAAAATGTCCAGAGTAAAAAGACAGAGGAATTTTCATGTAGAATTTAGGTCTATCTATTTATCAACATAGCACAAATAGTAAATATATTATTATAACACATTAGAGCATAAATAATTTAACTTTTTTAAATTTCACAAGATTTCATCACTTTTTGTCTCCAGTCTCTTGTTACCTTTTTCTCATTCTTCAAAATGGGACAAAGGCTCTGACCTTCTTTCTAGAGAGTTTTGAAGTATAAAACAGTATATATTTTTAAGTTAGGGTTTATTTTTAATACCCTTGTCAAGACTTTTTTAATTCAAAGACCATTAGGGAGTTAACACTTGTCATTTTCTTCTTTACTCAATCCATTTAGGCAATTACAGGCTTCCAGGATGTGTAACCAGTCCTTTTACAGATCATAGATTTAATTTCTTTTATTCCAACAAGTCATGTTTGAATCCTTTTAAGGCAAAAGTTCAGGCCAGATGCCTTTGACTGTGCAAGAGTGCTATGAACAGTAGGAGTTGGGTCAGGAGTTTGTAGATCACTGAGATAGCTGTTTTTCAGAGACGTGGGTAAATGAAAAAGACTAAACCAAGGACACTGCTCACTAAAGGAGATCAAAGAGTGTGCAGCCAAGCTGGATGACAGCTCGTAAGATTGTCACCGAGAATGTGTTGCTACTCTCTTCATGTCTTTCCAGTTTGATCGCCTTGATACTATCCTTGTGTGAAATATGCACAGTACCACATAATATTCCAGAGAGGGGTACCGGGACATTGACCCTGGGTCCTGGTCACTGTTTTTGACCAACTTACGCACTGTAATAGAGTATTAGCACAAACAGGTATTTTCTTCTTCACATACTATCCATTTCTGGAGGGGGATTTTTAAAAGACGTGAACTATTTGACAACAGTTATTTTATCTTTTACATAAAAATGCAGGGACTGTATATCCTAATTATCTCCACTCACTTTACACGAACTTCTTGCTTCTTGAGTCTTCTAATAAGGCATTAACACTGGTGATCATCAGAAATCTTTTCTTCTGCTGGTAGAAATAAATGTACATTTAATTTATTCAGCAATATAAAGCAACTGAGATTGGTAGTATTAATTATTAATCATTTATGTTTCTATTACAGGACTGACTGAGTCAAAATTTCAATACAAAAGAACAACAGTGTAAGCTGTATTTTTCATTTGAGAAGGAAGTGGGAGGAAGTGGGAGGAAGAGAAGATAGCCTTCTAGGAAACTGCGCATTTTTTTATTATTTCAACTGAATATCCACATGGTGCCTAAGATCCCATGAATAATTAATAGGAGGATTCAACAATAACTGATTTAAGTATTCTGAGCATCTGTTAGAATATGATGTAATTTCAGTCTTTAAGGTTACATGACTAAATATAATCAATGTTCTGTACTCAATGCCAGTGCTTAGACTATGACAGTTGATTTATTTAGCACAACTTTTAAAGAAATTGTTTTCAATAAACATTAATTAAAAGGTGAAGAATGTTGTAGATTTATTGAATTTTTAACACTAACAAAAGCCAGTAAGAATCATTTGTTTCATCCAATGATCTTACAATTATTAATATTTTATAGATTGTAATATTCATTGCTATGCACTATGGGTATGACAAAGAAGTATCTGAAGTGACTACTTATATGTATTAAAGGACAGCAGCTTATACAACTAGAAGATACCATTTAACTGAAAAAGTTTTAAGGAGAAAGACAACTCTAATATTACTGTATGTCACTAAGCTGCTTCTGTGACTTATAAAGAGACAGTAATTAGATACAACTTACATGAATAAAATCCAAGTTGAATGCTTTTTACCTCACTTTTTACATGTAATACATTAACAGGAATAAATCCACAAGTCATGCTGTCATGTTTTTCCTTCCCTTTTATGCTGGTTTTGGCTGGGGTAGAGTTAATTTCCTTCATAGTAGCTAGTATGGGACTATGTTTTGGAATTGTGCTGATAACAGTGTTGATAACACAGGGATATTTTTGTTATTGCTGAGCAGTGCTTACAAAGAGTCAAGGCCTTTTCTGCTTCTCACACCACCCCAACAGCAAAAAGGCTGGGGGTGCAGAAGGAGGTGGGAAGGGATATAGCTGGGACAGCTGATCCAAACTGGCCAAAGGGATATTCCATATCATATCGTCGTGGTTTAACCCCAGCTGGCAACTAAGCACCACGCAGCTGCTCACTCACTTACCCTCCCCCAGTGGGATGGGGGAGAGAATTAGGAAAAAAAAAACTTGTGGGTTGTGGTAAACACAGTTTAAAAGGACAGAAAGAGAGAAGGAAACAACAATGATAACAACAATAATAATACCAACAAAGGAGTGTACAAGAACAAGTGATGTCCAATACAGCAATTGCTCACCACCAGGCTATCGACAGCCCGTCTGGCAGCGATTCCTGCCCCCCGGCCAACTCCAGTTTATGTACTGGGCATGATGTTACGTGGTAGGGAATCAGCTGTCCTGGCTGTGTCCCCTCCCAGCTCCCCATGCATCCCCAGCCTTCTTGCTAGCAGACCAGCACGAGAAGCTGGACTGTCCTTGACTAGTTAGCAACAACTCAAAACATCAGCACGTTATCAACATTTTCTCATCCCAAATCCAAAACATAATCTCACGCTAGCTTCTGTGAAGAAAACCAGCTCTATCCTGGCTGAAACCAGGACACATATAACATCATGCTCAGCAATATAAAAGCTGAGGGAAAAAGGAGGGGGGACATTCGGAGTTATGGTGTCTGTCTTCCCAAGGAAACCATTATGCATGGTGGAGCCCTGCTTCCCTGGAGATGGTTGAATACCTGCTGATGGAGAGTAGTGAATTAATCCCTTGTTTTGCTTTGCTTGCATGTGTGGCTTTTGCTTTACCTATTATACTGTCTTCATCTCAACCCATGAGTTTTCTCATTTTTACTCTTCCAATTCTCTCCCCCATTCCACCGTGGGGGAGTGACTGGTTGTGTGGTGCTTAGTTGCCAACTGGGTTAAACCACAACAGTACTTTTTGGTGCCCAATGTGGGGCCTGACAAGTTCAAGATAATGACAGGCTTGGTTGGAATGTGCTGGATTACATTTACAGCTGTTACGGCTGTTTAGCTATTCATTGGCAGTCTCCTGTCTTTGCCATGGGGCTTACTTGCCTTACTGTATATTAGAGTTTAATGCTCATTAATGACTGCTTTTTGCTTTCACTGCTTAGTGTACTGCTGTACTCCTTATCACCTTACTCTGCTGGGCCTGGGAACATTTTGATAACATCAATGGCAATGTGCCTGGGCTGGCAGATGGCCAGGGCACTGCTGCTGTTTCTGTGCTGCTGTACTGGACAGACTGTAACTCCAGTGTGAACTTGAGTGGAAGGGACTGTGTGACCTGTGGCTGAGTCTACATGGGAGCAGGACACCATGAAGCATCTGTAGCCGTGAATAAGTCCATGCCAGAGCAGGTACATCCTGAAGCTTCTGTGGCTGTTGTTATGTCTGTGCCACAGCAAATATACCTCTGAAGGGATTGTGGGACAAGGAGAAGTCCATGCTGGAGAAGGTACATCTTGAAGCATCTGTGGCTGTGGATAAGTCCATGCTGCAGCACGTACATCTTGAAGCATCAGTGGCTGTGCATGAGATCATGCTGGAGCACCTCAAAGCATGTGGCCATGGATAATCCCTCGATAGAGCAGGTACACCCCTGGAGGGAATGGAGCCCTGGGTAAGGCCATGCTGTGACAAGTACACTTCTGAAGGGACTGTGGCTGTGGGTAAGGTCACACTGGAGCAGGTATATCTCTGAAGGCTTTGTGGCCCATGGAGAAGGCCAGGCTGGAACAGGTGCACCTCAAAGCGACTGTGGCTGTGGATGAGTCTATGCTGCTGCAGGTATACCCCCTGAACAGACTGTGGCTTGTAGATACAGCTCCACTTGGAGCACATAGACCCCTAAGGGACTGCAGTCTATGGATAAGACCAAGCTGGAGCAGGGGCAAGGGGAGGAGTTCATTGCAATGTTAAACCCTATAATGTGGCCCAAAGGGACCAGGGGTGGAGACTGTAATGGAAACACCTTTAAATTATTGTAGCCCTGATTTGAGTTGCATGTTATAAGAATCACTACAGCACAAACCACTTGTTGCTACCCTGCCTAGTGGCAAGGGGAGGAGTTCATTGCAATGTTAAACCCTATAACCTTCCCTTTTCCCTCTTCCCTCTTCCCTTCCCTTCCCTTCCCTCTTCCCTTCCCTTCCCTTCCCTCTTCCCTTCCCTTCCCTTCCCTCTTCCCTTCCCTTCCCTTCCCTCTTCCCTTCCCTTCCCTTCCCTCTTCCCTTCCCTTCCCTTCCCTCTTCCCTTCCCTTCCCTTCCCTCTTCCCTTCCCTTCCCTTCCCTCTTCCCTTCCCTTCCCTTCCCTCTTCCCTTCCCTTCCCTTCCCTCTTCCCTTCCCTTCCCTTCCCTCTTCCCTTCCCTTCCCTTCCCTCTTCCCTTCCCTTCCCTTCCCTCTTCCCTTCCCTTCCCTTCCCTCTTCCCTTCCCTTCCCTTCCCTCTTCCCTTCCCTTCCCTTCCCTCTTCCCTTCCCTTCCCTTCCCTCTTCCCTTCCCTTCCCTTCCCTCTTCCCTTCCCTTCCCTTCCCTCTTCCCTTCCCTTCCCTTCTCCATTTTGCTGTCAATTACAGTTGTATTAAGAATGGGTCATATGGAGATCATTGTTGATGACCCCACTTCTGTTATAGTGGAATTAACAGAATAATCTACGTGTACAGATTCAAGTATACACTTAAAGAAATGTATTTGTTAAATTACCTCCTTAATGTCAACAGAATTTTTACTAAAAGACAAGAAAATAGTTACGTACCAAGGCAATAGCTAAAATTGCACATATCGTGCAAGAAATTCCTTCTCTTTTTCCATTATTGTAGCTGAAAACAAAACTACTAACTCAGAATTAGATTCCATTCCTACAAAAGAGCTAGGCAATGGCATTACTATCTCTGTTTAGCTACCCATGTTCATTTTTACCAGAATAGGTGAAGCTCTGGAAAGTTTTTAATCATCCTCATAATTACAAAGCTATTGCCTCAGATGTAGGAAGCCGAAATTCAGATCTTTTGCTGAAACGACTTGTTCCACATTTCTCACAGGACAAAACAGTTTTCTCCCTTGAACAGTATTGTTCTTGAATAGTGTTGAAATATGTTCTGCTTCTGAAGCTGTTCTGTGAATCAAAAATAAAAAGTTTGGGTTTGGTAAGGACAAGAATCATACAAAAGGGACCATGGCTCTCTACAGCACTGTTTTGAACATTTACCAGGTCCTTGCTTCAAGAATTGGGGGGAGGGGGGAAGTTCTTACTGTATATTAGATGCTAGAAGCCAAAATGTTGGGTATTGTTGCTGCTTATCACATTTTGTGTTTATATCCTTGAGTTCTATCCTCTTTAGAGTACAGTTAAAGTGTTGGTTTTGATGCAAGCAGTATTTCATCACTGGAAGACATCTGAATTCCACTGCAATCCTTTTACTATTAGTTAATAACTCCAAGGAGATTCAGAGTCCTTCCTGACAAAAAGGATCAGACAGGAGTCAGAAACTTTAAAATATTGGAAAGATCTCAGAAACACTTTAGGAAAAACTTTTCTGTTCTACAAATTTTATGAAAACGGGGTCATAGTTATTTGTGCAAATGAATAGAATCATGAACAATGGAAACAAGATTAATAGAGAATAATTATGTTCTATTGTTGTATACAAATTTTGAAAAGTAGAGAAATACAGTAGAATAGATTTAATTAAATGTAAATATATGTAATAAAATGGATGGGTGGGGTGGATGAATGGGTACATAGATAGATAAAATTAAAACACACATCCATCCTGTCTACCATTTCTACGTAATAGTATGACTCCTCCTTTGAAGGAATATTTTGTCCATAACATATTGGCCATTCATCAACTCAAGTTTTGGTTGTACTAGTGAATAGACATTGTCCAGGTATTTGTTAGAGATTGTCGTGGTTTAGCCCCAGCCGGCAACTAAGCACCACGCAGCCGCTCGCTCACTCCCCCTCCCACAGTGGGACGGGGAAGAGAATTGGGAAAAAACTCGTGGGTTGAGATAAACACGGTTTAATAGGACAGAAAGAAAGAAGGGAACAACAATGATAATACCAACAAAGGAATGTACAAGAACAAGTGATGCCCAATACAGCAATTGCTCACCACCCCGTGATCGACAGCCCATCCCCGAGCAGCGATTTCCGCCCCCCGGCCAACTCCAGTTTATGTACTGGGCATGACGTCGTATGGTAGGGAATATCTCTTTGGCCAGTCTGGGTCAGCTGTCCCGGCTGTGTCCCCTCCCAGCTCCCCGTGCACCCCCAGCCTACTCGCTGGAAGGCCAGCACAAGAAGCTGGACTGTCCTTGGCTGCTCAGCAGCAACCCAAAACATCAGCACACTATCAACAGTTTCTCATCCCAAATCCAAAACACAGTCCCGCACCAGCCTCTGCGAAGAAAACCAGCTCCATCCTGGCTGAAACCAGGACAGAGATCTATCTCTATTGATTCATGTCTCAGTCAGTTCTTTGACAGGGTATCATAGCTGCAGTTTCTGACATTGCCCTTGATGTTGAATACACATTACTTGCATTGATGTGAACTTTACTGATAGCTACTCAGGAATCAGTTGGTCATAAACACAGGAAAGGGGATGAGTACAGAGGTATTTTATAATAATACCTTAATTATTTCATTTCTCTCCTTAGACTGGATTCTTTTTTTAAAAATAATTTTTCTTTAGAAGGATATTGTGGTTTAATTATGATTATAATGAATCCTTTTGCTGGAATTCCATTAGCTGAAATTTATCCACATAAAGGGAGTCATTCAGCTTAGTTACCTTGTGAGACTAAGAAAGTACATATAACTTAGTAATTATTCTCGGAATCATGCTTGGTATAAAATGCTTAAGGGGAAACACAAATAAACAAAATAATTGGCAATTTAAACTACCTTATGTTCTCATTTACACTACAGATTAAAAAGAGTGAATGGCAGTGGCAAACTCAGGTTAAGAGCTGTACTACTATGAAGAACTAGACTGGTAGATTCATATATTCATATGGCAGACCCAAGTCAGCATGCACTCTACTGGATGATGCCTTTTCCTCCTGTTTACCATGAATGCAGTTTCTTTCACATTTAATCCTACAACAAGAGGAAGCAATTATTATATGGATTGCCAGTATCACAAAACAACAAATGTGGACTTCTCTGCAGGGGAGCAACAGATTTTTGAATCTGCTGCAATTGTATTTGATAAAATTGAGTGATCATTAAGACAAACACAATCATACTTCATCTGCATGTGAAAAAAATGCTGCTATCAAAACTATTTGCAATTTTACCAGAATATCTGGTATTGAGGGTTTTTCTACTTAGTGATATACAGCAGTTCTGGAACTGTAAATATGTATATAATTACACAAATAAATATTTCAAGGCTGTAATTAATTCTGCTCTGTGCATAATATTAATAAAACTGTTAAAAGCTGAAAGGGAATCAACTTCATGTTTTCCAAAACAATTTGGAAATTTTTAATTTTCTATTCACAAATCAAATATCTGTGACATGTTAGTTTTTCCTGGAAAAAAAAAGGACATAAGCTGCTGACAAGAAAAAGGCATAAGCTGCTGACAAGCAAACTTGGTAACATTCATTTTACAGAATTTTTGTTCCTTTACTTGAATTGATTGAAACAGATTGAAACAGTTTTGATGTATTTTGGTAACATCTCTTTCATGGGAGTACCTTATAAAGCTAAAGGCTATTTAGAATTTTTTTACTTGTCTCTTGAAAAGCAGTGCAGGTATACATGTATAGAACAATCCTAGCTGGGAAAAACAACAATAAAAAAGACATAAAAACAGATCATATGAAATGACGTTAAAACTGATGTGTGCTTTTTTCTCATAAATAAATCAGCTGATAACTTTTTTAATATTCAAGTGATTTCTTCTAAATGCATATTACCCTTAAGAAAGTAATCTATATTTGAATTTTGAAACATGGTGTTGATTATAGTGCCCCTTCATAAAGAATACCTGCACTGTGTAGTAGTAGTAGTATGACACCTGTTAAAACAAGTCACGCTGATCCTATAGAGAGAAATACATACATTTGCACTGTTGATAAAAATAATTTACTTTATATGATAAATATAAATATAATGTAATAATAAATTATTGTTATAAAT
>NW_010525324.1:2071-16153 GCF_000687285.1 Phaethon lepturus | reverse complement strand
ATAGAGTTGTGAAGTTCATCCTTCTCCCGCACCCATCCACCTGCGTTTCCACTTCCTTCGGTGTATGGATCTTGGTTTTCCTTCATCACAGATTGTCTTTCTCTGGCTCCACCCCATGTACGCCACTTTCTGCAGAAGTAGAATAGTCTACAGAGAGTTAAAGAAAAGGAGAATCACCAAGTCTGTGTTCCGAAAACTGTGCCCTATGTGTCTTGCGATAAGATATTGGGTTTCATCCTCCACTAAGAGCACATGATGTCACTGTCCAAATGCCAGAAGAGTTTGTGTTCTTGAAGAAAGGAGAATGTCTCTCTCCAGTGCACCTCTAATCTCCTCTGTAAAGAATTTTATAATGCTAAAATGATAAATGCTATGTTTATTATAGAAAAATCTGCCTGAAAATTCCCATCATAAACCCATTTTAAACTGTTCACAGTTTCAACAAACTTAAAGTCTGTAGTCAATATTTTTCAGGGCAAGTGTCTGAGACTGCTTATTTTGGGGAAAACATTGAATCATTTGCACTGAAATTATTCATCCATTTCCAAATACAAAGCTAAGAAAAAAAAAACAAAAACAACAAACCACCTGTATTTTCTTCACTTTAAGTGATGGAATCATCCTTTCCTGTTAAAAGTTTTTGTGTTTCTGATGCAAAGTACCGAGAGCTTGAGACAAAAGAAGTAGGATGTCACATGAAGGAGAACATCACCTTCATGATGTGGAGGTGGGAAGATGAAAATAAACAGAAAGTCATTTTTAGCACAAAACAGCTTCTCTTTGCCAAAAAAATAATAGGGACTTTTTGAAAAAGTTTCTTCTAAGAAACAGTTCAAGATGCCCCACAAATATGTAGCAGTGACAAAGCCAGCTTTACCCCAAACTATGCAGAACATGCATCTCCCTTATGATTCAGCAGCATACAATATTGACTGAAATACAGTGGAGGGAGACTTGACCGTTACATCTATCCTTTTCTGTTACGACTACTTGATTTCACCAAATATCTGTAGTGCTGCATTTAGCAACAGCATTTGGAGAACAGCTAAACCAGAAGCACTGAGTGTCTGCTAATTCCTGTGGTAATACTGTAAAAATACTGCTTGGCTTGCAGCTTAGCTACTCCTCTGCAATTATTAAAATAGGTGGTTATGCATGATGAACTACATCTAAATAAAATAACAGAGGTGATATCTAGCTGATTCTCCTAATTCCCAACACCCCATGCCTGTCTCATCCAAATATAAATATTCCCACAGCTTTAGACATCCCACTGTTAAGTTATGGGATTTTTAAAGCAATTTTTCCAGTTTTTCAGGATTCCTTTTCCACTACCCGAACACAGATGTGCACAAAGTACCCCTTTTTAAAAATATGCTGTTCTCTTTGCCATCTATGTCTCTGAACTTTACTGCAGCAGGAAAAGCCTTCCAAAGTGTGGGTCTATAACTAATTCTGGTAGGATCCTAACAATATCCCTGTGAATGGCAGCACAAAAATTAGTTGCCTATGCATGAGCAGTGGTGAATTTGTCCAGAAGAGGGATGCAAAAACAGAAACGTACATGAGCAAAGTCCCTTGGAAAGTCAAAAGGAAAATGTCCATTTCTTTTTGGGGGGGGGAGGCAGACCAAAAAACTAATCCATTTTAAAATGTACTTACTTCCCACATATATCACTGAAAATACAAGAAAATTCCCAGATGCCAAATTTCTAACTGAAACAGTGACTAGCAGAATACACAGCACCTCCTTTCTGTCTCTTCCTATTTCCCTCAAGTGTTGCTTCAGCTTACTCTCTCATGAAAGTCAAAGCAAGGCAACATCAGAGTCGATTTGTTTGAATAGTAATAACTAGCAAGAGGGAGGGAGAGGCTATTGAGAGAGCAAATTCACTTGGAGCAGCGAAGGTCACAGAGATGTCAACAATAACTATTACACAGGGAAATTGTCTCCACTGCCAAATGGAATAAAGCCCTGTTTGATTCACAGGAGCATCTGAACAAAAATATCTTATTTTCAAGCAGTATTTTTAGGTACTGTTGCCTAATTTGCCCACTGAAGTACCAAGGCTGGGGAAGATTTCAGAGCACTGGTGTTCATGACAGAGGCAATGATTTGTTAAAGCTGCTCACCATCACAGACAATGAGCAATACTTTGCAAAACCCCTGACAAGTGCAGGGAATGTGGATATCATGACTCAGTCCAAAGGAACACTGCGGTGCTACCATGGAGAACCATCAAAGCTGAAGAAGCTTGGTGACACCTGTTCACAAAACAACCTGCATCAGACTGCTGGGAAGTCAGCCCACTGTTCCTGCACAGAAGAGATCTGCTTCCAATGACCATGCAGGAGAAGGGGAAAGAAGGGAGGGGAAGACATAGAGGAGCAGAAATACAGAACCTGATTATGTTTCTGGTCTGTTTCCTATTGCAGGAGCTTCTAGAAATGGATGAACTACCATTTAGTGCAGGCAAAATTGAGGATTGGGTTGAATCTGGACTAAAACATGATGTATTCAAGAAAGAATTTCACCCCCTCTATTTACAGGATGGCAACACACTGTGGATACGTTCTATGACGGGACGTGCAACCCAGCATAGCAGGCTGGCTCCCAAAGAGTTTTCAGGGCATGAAATACCTGCATGAAAACTGGCCTGACATCAAAGAATTTTATTCCTTGTCTTGGGCAGCGGAAGTAAAAAGTTTTTACTTTTTTTTCCCCAATGGGAGCATGCATTTTCCTTGAACATGCTTTGTTTATGAATGACCAATTTGGATTTTGCCTTCTCAGTTCCACCTAAGTCCTGCCCTAGGTGGTGGTGAGTGCCTTTTACGATGAAGCCTTTGTTTCCAGGATTTGTCAAGCGTCTCCATCTAGTCATCAAGGAACGTGAACTCCAGGCTTATCAGCACCAGAAACAACAAAAAACCCCATATGAAAGTACAATTTCCATCAAAAACATTCTATCTGCTTGGGCAATAATGTGTCTTTCAATAAGAAAATACAATTGTTGCCTTAAACTCTGTAGATGACTCCCTGACCGTGCTCTTCCCTTCTATTTTAGGAAGAACTCTCTATTAATATTCTCTCTCATTGCTCTGCCAACATCAGGAGTTGAATGCAGGACTACCAATGTGGTAAGCTGTGGTGAACCAATATGCAGTTTCTGTCTTAAACATTTCATGGTACCAAGGAACCCACACCTCTCTTGGTACAATGGCTCGAACATGTCTTGGTACAGAGTGGACCCCAGAGAAGAACGAGATACTGGTTCCCACAGAGCAGAGATATGGTGAGAGAAGACACCAAGGCCTGCAGATGTGCTGTTGCCCATTGCATCAGCCTGTTGCATATGCACGAAGTTTCTTGGAATATGGAGATTGTGGGACTTGGACTGTATAAAAATGACACCATCAGAAGTGAAAATGGGGACCCCAACCACCAAGGAACACCAAGAGAACCAACAGGACACTGCTGGATCCATAGGTGGTGATATCTTCTTTGTGCGCTTTCTCTCTCTCTCTCTCTCTGTCTCTTTCTCTCTCTCTCTCTATCCCCCACCCCCCGCCTTTGTCAAAGTGTAAAAGACATGTTGCACAGGACTTGTTTGTGTAGTTGACCGCGCGAGAATCTTATGGAATGTGGACAGGTGTTTGGCGACAGGAGGGAAACGGGTTAACGTTCTCCCACCAAATCGGACTGTCGGGACACGGCATCTCCGTGGTGGTAGCTATTGCAACTAATTATTTCTTTCTTTCCTTTATTTTCTCTTTACCTTGCATTTGCAAACCTGTTGTCAGTCAAATAAAGTTACCTGATGCTTGACTTAGTTTTGGATCTTAATTATCTTCCCGAGAATATGAAAAAAACCTCGCTCCAGTCTATGACTGGCACGCAACATAAGCACAAACCATTCAGAAAGGCCACTGCCCAGAGGAACGGAGCTTCTGACTCTTCCTTTTGCAAATTTTTTTACTCCTTTCAACCTCTACCTTTATAGATATCAATCTTTTCTACAGAGGTTTTCTCTAGAAAGTAAAGAGCTTGTGTCTATTCCCTTGGCAAAGTATATCCAGGAGAAATAGTGAACTCTAGCCATAGAATAACTGAAACCTAAGTGTAGCAAAATTATGTCTCTAGGTAGTATGATTTGTTTTCTCAATAAATTAGCGGCGACCTTCACAGACCGCCACAGAAGAAAACAGAGTGTACTGTTGGGATCACCCTGCAAGGGCTCGACCTTAAGGAGAAGGAGCTGTGGCATTGAAAAGCTGGTAAATAGCTGGACACCTACAGGTCTCAGCCTTGAGGAGATGGAGCTGTGGTAAACAACTAAGAGGAAGCAAAGGAACGCATGGACACCTGCAGGCAGTAAATCCTGACTGTGTGAGAGGCGCGTGGACAGCGCGTGATATTTTGTATATAGCCAATTCCAATAATGTGTGTAACAAGCTGTAACCAATCATGAGTGTGTGCACGGTGACTAAACAAAAATTGTTATATATATTGGAGTCAGATAAGACAATAAACGGCTAGAGTTGTGAAGTCCATCTTTCTCCCGCAGTGTACTACTTTTCACTGGGATAAATGTTCTTCATAGTACTTTGCATGGGCTATGTTTTGGATTTGTGATGAAAACAGCATTGATAACACAGGGATGTTTTAGTTAGTGATGAACAGTGCTTACACAGCATCAAGGCCATTTTGGTTATCAAAATGTTCCCAGGCACGGCAGAGTAAGAGGATGAGCAGTACAGCAAGCAGTGAATGCAATGGAAGCAGCCACTAACAAAACACTAGATTCATGTACAGTATGGCAAGCAAGTCCCATGGCAAGCAGAAGTCTGCTGATTAATAGCTAAAGAGCAATAACAGCTATAAAATTGATCTAGCACATTCCAATCAAACCTGTCATTATCTTGAACCCTTCAAGCCCCATATTTGGCCCCAAAAAGGACTGTCATGGTAGCTCACTCCTCCCCACTGGGATGGGGGAGAGAATCAGAATAGTAAAAGTGAGAAAACTTGTGGGTTGGGATAAAGACAGTTTAATAGGTAAAACAAAAGCCAAGCACACAAGCAAAGCAAAACAAGGAATTCATTCACCACTTCTCATTGGCAAGCAGGTGTTCAGCCATCTGCAGGAAAGAAGGGAGGGTGTCCCCTCCCAGCTTCTTGTGCACCCCCAGCCTACTTGCTGGCAGGGCAGTGTGAGAGCGGAAAAGGCCTTGACCCTGTGTAAGAACTGCTCAACAATAATGAAAACATCTCTATATTATCAACACTGTTTTCAATCATAAATCCAAAACAGAGTTTCATACTAGCATACTTCTATGAAGAAAATTAACTACCCCACCGAAAACCAGCACAGCTTCTCACACTGGCCCAGCAGCCAGTAGACTAGGGGTGCACAAAAAGTTGGGAGGGGACAAAGCTATATCCCAGACCATATGACAACATGCTCAGCTAAAAAAGCTGGGGGACGAAGAAGGAAGAGGTGGGCATTCAGAGCTATGACATTTGTCTTCCCAAGTAACTGTTACACATGATGGAGTCCTGCTTTCCTGGAAGTTGCTAAACATCAGCCTGTTGATGGCGAATCTCTTCTTTGCTTGTGCACTGAGCTTTTGCTTTACCTATTAAACCATCTTTTTCTCAAAATCACAAATTTCCTCACTTTTACCCATCTGACTCTCTTCCCATCCCACTGGGCGAGAGTGGGCGAGCAGTGTGATACTTAGCTGTCTACCATGGTTAACTCACAACACAGTTTTCTTTTGGCTACAGTATGCACATAGAGGTCTGTCATGCTATTGCTCTCGGTAGATGTCTTTCATTTTTAAGCAACTTCCCAGTTTCCGAGGGTACAAAGTTTGTCTTCAGACAAGGGTAACACACAGGCTGTTATCTGGTGGAAAAATAGCCACACTGATTGCAAGCCAAGCTGCCAGCTGGTGAGGCTCTGGTGTGAAAGACATTCTGAATAACCATGTTCATTTCTCATCTCTTGGCAAACTTCTTGCACTGAGTTTGATAATGGTTAGTGAAAAGCACTCTTGGCAAAAGGGCTTACAATGCTAAGCAAGGGGTCAATGACCCAAGAGCATATGATGACAATGGAGGTGGAACTCTGGCTTTCCATCTTTTTGCAAAGCCAAGCAACTTCAAAACCTCATTCTGTTACAAGGTGTGCAACTGCATATATTCCATATATTCCAATATTCCATACAGACAGTAAGAGAAGAGGGGGAAGGAAACAGGAGAAGAGACAGAGGGATACCCATGTTGGTATTACTAAGCTGTATCTCCCCTTATCTGCCTTTGGTGTACCAGATGAGAGAGCTGTCCAGAGATGAACAAACTGGCAAAGTGTAATTGTCTTTCAGGGTGAAGTTTGAGAAGGATTAATTCAGTAGGGCACTGTAAAAGGGAATCTATTTACATGGAAATGGGAGAACAGCTATTAGTTCCTACCAAATAACCACCTAGCAACAGTTTTTGCACCACCTTGTAGGATTTTATGATCTTTCATTGAATTTCAGAAGACGAGTTCAAGTCATTGAGACAGTCCTTTCTGTAGGCCTTTTCCATAGGCAGAGGACCAAAAAGCATGTAGAAATCAGCTACAACTGATCTAAATTGATTCATTCTGCCAGCAGTAATTGAAAGACACAAATATGAATTATCCACTGAAACCTACCAGGTGTCATGGAAACTACTACTAATTCAGTAGTAATGCTGACTTTGCAACACATTTGAAACAAGCTCTTTTGGACATTGCATAAAACAGCTTCTTCATCCCACGATTCCCAAAAAATTATGGAAGCCAGTCCAAGTTGAATTTATTGTTTCAATCAACAATTCTCTCTGTTTATATGGCTCATTATTGTCACTGCATGTTGGCACTAAAGAGTTGGAAAATTTCTAACAATCTTATTTCATTACTTTGCTTACTTTTGCCCATGGCACAGTGGAGGCAGAAGCTCAGTTCTGATCCAAAACGAAAATTAGCTGCTAATTGGATTCCAAAGAATGTCTCATCACGCTACATCTGGGAGAAACCACAGCTCCACATAGAGCTTTATTATGTATTTGAGCCATGTTGAGTAAAGGAGCCTTTTGAGAAATATTAGCAGATGTTTATATTATTTTGACATTCCTTTTTCCCTCAATACCTTTTGGATTAGATGCATACTTTTGTAGGAACTTGTTCTTGAAATGCCTACAACTGTCAGAATCACAAAGAAAGACACATTAAAATGCCATGCCTTGGTTTCTAGCATGAATACCTGCATCTAGTATAGGGCATTTACCTTCACAAGCATTCCTCAGTGTTAGCACAGCTCAATGGTTCTACAAAGTCATTTGTTTAGTGGTGCAACACCAAGCAGACACTGAACTGAGAGTCTTTCCTCCTTAAGGAACTCAGTCTTTCCCTGAGACAGAGTGGTTTGAAATCCTCTTGTTTCATCACATTAGTGTGTGATAAAACATTAGCATGTGATGACACAAGAAAACTGATTTCCCTGGGATCTCTGTTGTGTTTGTTTTCTGCAAGAGACAAAGGAAAACTCAAGGCCTGTTCTAGACACAGTGGACATTTTCTCACACAACTGGAAATGCAATTTTAACCAGAGCTGCTGAGACTTGGGCAGCTCAAGATGTTTGGTCCATCTGTTCCTGATGAGGGTGTTCAGTTCCCTGTTTCTCATACCAAGAGTAAGCATAACCTGCTCTAGAACATGCCTTTTTTTAAATTTCCTTAGGTGGATTAAGGCCATTCTGCAAACATAGGGTAGGTATAGAGGTATCTTTTACTTAAATCTTCATCCTCCTTCATTGTGCTTAATTTAGTGGAAAAAGCAAGCTGACAGTGAACAGATGAACCTACTTAGGGAAGTAATGATGCAATGCAGCTACACCATTCTGTGTTTTGCTTCTTCCTCCCTTAAATCAGTCAGATCAGAGCTCGCACTGGCCTCCATTTGAGGAAGACACATGCTGGCTTGAGGTTTGACTCTTGCCAGCATGTCTTTGGTGCCATTTGTACCTATTCACTGATCAGCTTCCTGTCCTGAAAAAAAAAAAATGTTCTGTATCCAAGCAGAAACTAACACAGTGCCACAACCAGTGGCAGATATTGCTTTCATGCAGGCACAGCTCAACAGTTCAAAAGCTAGAGCTGCTTTTCAAAATTAGAAGTTTGCCCTGAGTTACCATCATACTGCTGTAACGGGCTTGCATTTCCAGGATGCAAAATAGCCCAGCTTGCTCTTGCGCACTAGCTGACAGCATATCATAGTATCCATGTTCCACTGAGTAGCAACAGAGGAAGCTAGTGAATGTTGGGAATAAAATGTCATTTCATAGCTGTTCCCAGCTAGAAAAGATTCAGTCTTTTATCTTTTCAAATACAGATCAAATATTTCCAAGTCCACCGTTTATCTTTTACATGGCACTAGCTTGAGTGCACCCAGGTGCAAATCACACACTTATCATTGCCTAACTCAGTGTCACAACAGTAGTTCCTCATATGAATGGTGGTTTCACATCCCTTTCCTTATGATCAAAACCAATTAATTCCTCTGCTCCTTACACAAGAGATGTTTCAGGCATGTTCTGATACAATAAAGCAAAGCAAAGATGTATTTTTTTTTCTCCTCCCAAATGTGGGATTACTTCCCAATCTCAGGCTGCACTGAAGCCAAAGATGGGTGTTGCTCAGCTCAGAGCAAACTGCAAAGTCACATCTCTCAGGATCTATTGTTGTGAAGAAGCAGTTGAAACTTTTCTTGAAAGACACAGATAATCTTAATGGGCACCTGGAAACAAGACCATAACTTCTACACTTACCTTGCTACCTTAGGTGAGAAATACAGTTTTTGGAGTTCAGTTAAAACTGCTTTCACCTCTGGAACCAGCAAAATGATAGCCACACCACCATTCAGCTTCACCTCAAATGATTATTTCTCTATCTCCTCAGGGTCCTTAGAGGCTTTGCTATGACCAGCTAACTGCCGGCTCCAGGCAAATAGATGATATGAAGTCACATTTTATCAGAAACAGTGTCACCAGTCTTCAGGAGACAGTCTATCATGCAGCATATTAATAAAACATCTTCATGTTTCATTAAAGTCTCCAAGTAATTTAATCTATTAGACTGTCTCTTTCTAGACACAGCTCAAGTCACAACATATTCCTTAGCTGGACTCTTCTCTCTCCATGTTTTCCCAACACAAAGAAATTTTCAGTGGATGTTGAGTAAGCCGCTGAAATTCCACCTTAAATAAGAAGTGACTGCTGGAGGAAAAGCTCTAGGAGGTTTTCTTCTTTTCTTTTTTAACTCCTTCTGGTTAAATTCAGTATTCTCAAAAAAACAGGAGACTAGGTATCATAATGGACTTTTGGGAGTGCTCCCTGCCTGTGGCACATCCCAAAAGGTAAGGAAGCCAATATTGTTCTGCTATGCTCAGGCGTACAGAAAAATCATAAACAGAAAAGCTTTCATGACTTTGGGACAAAAAGATGGAAGTAGTTTTATTTTGCTTCTGAATTTTCAGTCCTTTGTTTATATATTTTCTAGCCTTTCCCTCAGTTAGAAATCTTTTTGTGTTCTAGAAATGGAGTTTTTCATGGAACAGATCCTGTCCAGAAAGCTTTAATAAGGTAATGTGAAACATAATTCTTACAGAAATAAATTAACATACTTTTCCTGGTGGAGCCAACATGCAGCAGCACTTCAGAGAAGACTTTTAGCTTGAGTGGAGACACATCTCTCTGAGTTGTGCATTAACCAGTACCTCCCCTCTGCTCTTCATGGTGCTCTGCAGATCCAGCCTGGTCCCGCTCCTCCCCAAAAAGCCCTGCTTAATGGAGCTTTCCATTTTGGCAAAGCCCAGGACATTTCGCAATCAGGTCTAATTGCTCTTATTGCATCTTGTAGACGAGGCCTCACACCCAATTAATACCACCAATCTATATTGGTTCCTTCTTTAAAAGATTTTCTTTGTCCTCCTTTTGTGTCTTGGGTCTGAGGAGAAGGGGAAAGAAGGCCTCCAGTCACAGCTTGCCTTGCTCCACAGCCTCTGTTCCTCCTCAGGGAGGAGACTGACATCACTCACTTGCCATAGACAAAGTCTAGGAAAACAGACAGCTAACACATTCAGCTCTGCAGAAAAATAGTTCACTTACCATTTCAAATAAAAAGGAAGCCATCAGACTGAAATTGGCTGAGAAGATGGAGAACTTCATGATGTTTGTTATCTCTTTTCCCAGCCTAAATATAATACGCTGTATAGACCATAATAGCTCATAAAGAGCAGAGTTTCTACCAAATAACCAGTTTTTATGAATACAGTAATGAAGATAAGATGGCTTTGCAGAAGTTGTAAAAGCAGAGAAATTTCCAACACTGAAACACAAGTGAAAATATCTTGTAACAGAAAATACTCAGATAACTTAGAGAAGCAGGGATGTTTCAACAGAAGCTGTAGAGTAGCATGTGAACCAATAACAAAGTTCAACATTTCATCAACATAACCCTCCAGAAAGTATATAAATGTATCAATCACACTGATCTCCTGAAGTATTTAGCCAGAAGTTATCCTCTCCTGCCTCTTACCTGTTCTCTCTGTCCCACCCTCCACTCCTGACGATGAGGAAGCCAATTCAGCTTCCTCTGAAAGGTGAGAAATGTTCTTACACTATGACTGCTGAATTTTTCTTTTTTTAAAAGGGGAATGATAGTGTTGTCCCAAATATAGGTTCTTCCTCCTGGTGTGCAGAGGGCCAAAAAACATGCAGAGCCGAGATACTTGTTTTTATTCCAAATCTGCGCAGAGTTGAGTGCTAGGAGGTAGGTCCACAAAGCTAGCACGCATCAGTTAACACACAGAAAATATTTATACACTTTGAGCAGCAGTTATCAGTATTTTTTAAAAGTTGGCTCTGTTACCCTTGTTCCCATTGGTTCTCACCAGGCTCATCTCCACTTAAAGTCAGTGTCCTTTTTTTTCTAGGCATGCTCAGTGAGGAAGGGGCTTTTGTGAGGAAGGGACTTTCCCCACCCAGCAGCAGGTTTCTATTATGCATATTATATGTTAATTAGATGTTAATTAGGATAGTTTCACTGAAGGTTGAGTAGCTGTGTTCCTTTTGTGATTATCTTGTTCCTTCTGTCATGGTTGCACCTTGTTAACTGCTCACAGAGACTAAACAATAACCCCAGCTTCATCCCTTGCATGCCTCCAACAGATTCCCCCCTTTGAGACCTAGAGACATAAAAATAATCAATATTTCAAATAAGTGTCACTTAGATTTTTTCATTTTAATGTCCCCATCCTTGGGAGGCTTCTGAATTTTCCAAATTTGCTCTTTATGTCTTGTTGGAAATTTTCCTGTTCTTTATAGGAAAGCTTTTAGGTCTGAGGAGTTTACTTTCCTCTGTGGTGAGCATGCCTACCTTGAATTAGAGCTGTTTTCTTCATTATGACCTAAACCTTAAAGTACACTACGATTATAAGCAATACATGTAAACATGTAAGTGACAATAAGATCACAATGGGATGTCTCATGACATCAGAGGAGGGCTTCATACCATCTATGTTCTCCATCTTTCTTCATTCGGTCCAAAACACGATGCCTCTCTTGTGCGTCATGGTGAACTGTGATTAAAGTCCTTTGTCCATCATCTCAGGTACATCCCAGCAACTGGTGTAGAACCTTATGTTGTAAAAGTTTGTTTTTTTTCTTTTAGCAGAGTGAGATTCATTCCAATGGGAGTAGCCAACAGATTTTTAACTAAAGTATAATTGAATTCTAACCGCTGATAAGACGTAACAGAAGCTGCATAGTTAAACTCACATCCTATAATGTTAATATTTGAGTGATTACTTACACGAAGAGTGATATTATCTACGACTAAAAAATTACTAAGAGTTCTTATACATACATACACATTCCTTCTGAATATATATAAGTGCAGTTCCAGGGATCTCTTCTGCATGTATCTCAAAGTGACAAACATTTTGCTCAGTGTCAAGGCAAATGTCCTGAGCTTTAATGGTGTTACTTCCCTGTTGTTCCCATACTACCCACTATTGCCTCTTTGGACCTATACTATATTTATATTGTCCACATTTTGGTAATTCAGAGAAATCTATTTGCAGTGCTCCCCAGGGGCTATTTCCCATTGGTGGCTTTCTTTGAATCTAAGGGTTGTTTGCATAACAGATCTGACATCTTCTTACTATTAAGTCCACACTTGATTGCATTTTTGGCCCTGTTGCATATCTCCTGACATTGCTTATAATAGTGTCAGCTCCCATATGTGTCTCTTCATGTAGTCTTCTAAGGAGAACTCCCATCATTTTAGCTGCAATAAGAACTTGGTCGTTTGGAGTGATCCACCATCCTTATGTGTTATTTGTACACTTCAATTTTTTTTGCTAGTTGATCTTCTTTCTTTGAATACTGAGGGGGCTCTATATTAAGCTTTCTGCTGGGTACCAAAGCTCGGATTATTTGCTCATGTAAGGCAGCATGTTTTGCTGCTAAATCAGCTCTTTTTTTTTCCCTGGATTATTTCTCCTTGCCCTTTTTGATGAGCTTTTGCCACTTCTTTTGGTTCTAATACGACCTGAAGCAGATTTAAGATCTCTTGCCTATATTTTATACTGCTCCCTTGTGAATTTAATAGTCCACGTTCTTTCCAAATAGCTCCATGAGCGTGAACAACCCCAAAGGAGTACTTAGAGTCTGTGTATATATTGATTCTTTGATTTTTTTTCCAATTTCCAGTACTCTTGTTAGAGCAAATATTTCAGCTTTTTGTGCTAAGGTGTTAGGGGGTAAAGGTTTGGCCTCTATTTCCTCCCATAAGGTAACAACTGCATATCCAGCCTTTCTCCATTCTGTATAAAGCTGCTGCCATCTGTAAATAATTCTAAATCTGCATGCTTCAGTGGCTCATCTCTCAGGTCTGGCCTACTGACATAAACATATTTGACAGTTGCTAAGCAGTCATGTTGTAAAGGTTTTTGTTCTGCCATTGGCAATAAAGTGGCAGGGTTTAGAGCTGATATTACACTTAGGGTGACATCTTCTTGGTCTATTAACGCAGCTTGGAAACTGGCCAGTTGGTTTGGAGAAATCCAGTAGTGTCCTTTGTGGTTCAAGATAGCAACCACTGCATGTGGGACTATTACTGTTATTGTTTATGCCAAGGTGAGCTTCCAGGCTTCTTGAATTAACAGAAGAGTAGCAACTACAGCCTGAAGACAAGCTGGTCAACCTTTACGCACTTCACCCAATTGCTTTGAAAAGTAGGCTACCGGCCTTTTCCAGCTTGCAAGTGTCTGAGTCATTACCCCAAAGCCACTTGTCTCTCATGTACATACAGCTGAAAAGGTTTGGTCAGATCAGGGAGGCCTAAGGCTGAGGCTTCCATTAATTTCCTTTTGATTTCATCAAAACTGCCCTCAGCTCTGACACAACTGATCAATTAAGGCACCCCTTGCCGGCGTCTATGGGTGATATATGAGCATGTGACTTTTTTACCTTTTCTGTGAAAATAATTAAATTTTAATACTCACTAATCCAGTGATTCACCCCCTTTCGCCCTATGCGAATATCTTTTTTCAGACATTGCAACTTTGAGTCGCTTGTCACCCCGACCTCAGAGGAGGTCCGGAGGAGTCCCCGGTCAATAGGTTGGTGCGTGCTGGAGTCTAATTCTCCGTTGTCAGGGTCGGCAAGACGAGCCAGGCAAGGCCTTATGGCAGCCCCATCTGGGATGCCAAAACTGTTGTCCCAAATATGAGTTCTTCCACCCAGGGTGCAGAGAGCTGAAAAACACTGAGATATTTGCTTTTATTCCAAATCTGTGCAGATCTGGGTGCTAGGTGGTAGGTCCACAAAGCTAGCACGCCTCAGTTAACTGATAGAAAATATATATACACTTTGAACAAAAGTTATGAGTATTTTTTAAAAGTTGGCTCTGTTACCCTTGTTTCCATTGGTTCTCAACAGCCTTGTAACCAAGGTGGTAGGGAATTAAAATAAAATAGGGTTAGAAAATA
>NW_010525324.1:0-1836 GCF_000687285.1 Phaethon lepturus | reverse complement strand
ATATTGGACCGACAGCCCGTGAAGATCTATTTAGTGTTGCCAAGCTTAAGTGAACTTTGTAGGAAAGGTAATTCCGGCAGGGGGAGATCGCGACCACCGACTCAGAGACCACCCACTCAAGAAACCCTCCGACTCAAAAGATTAAGGAAGTAAAATCCCAAGAAATTATAGTGAGCATGCGTGGTCATTTACATGGTAGGTGAGGAATACTTAACCAATCATTGTATAGAAACTTGATGAATATGTATTAATCTTGTAATCATAGGCCTATAAATGTTTGATTTTTGAACTGATCGAGCGAACACGATTTAGGAGGAGCTATCCCCCATGTTCCCAGCGCCGTGAATAAAGAATGCCTGCCTTTTAACACTACATTGGTGTTACGAGGTTTATTCCCGATTTCAATGACAGCCTCATCCCCACTTAAAGTCACAGCATCCTTTTTTTTTTTCTAGGCATGTACAGTCAGGAAGGGGCTTTTTGTGAGGAGGGGGCTTTCCCCGCCAGGGGCAGGATTCTATTATGCATATTATATGTTAATTATATGTTAATTAGGATAGTTCACTCAAGGTTGAGTAGCTGTATTTCTTTTGTGATTATCTAGTTCCTTCCCTCACAGTTGCACCTTGTTAACTGCTCACAGAGACTAAACAATACACCCAGCTTCATTCCTTATATGCCTTCAACAACATACTACAACTAGAACTCTGCTATATATTGCCCTTAGAAACAGCCAATATGCATTCTCTCACTCTTGCACGCCCAAGCTGCTAGATTGAAACATTGCACTGACTGCTTCCATAGGGAAGGTGCTTGGAAGGACTCCTATAGCTGGGCCTCACATGCCTTTGCATCCCTTTCTGTGAAACAGAAGGATTGGGACTCTGCTGTATTTTGGCCTTGGAAATAGCCACTATGCTTTCTCAGAACCTTGCACGACCACACTGCTAATATGACACCTTCTGTGACTGCTCACACAAGGAAAGTACTAGGAAGAATTTCTATTGCTGGGCCTCACTTTCCTTCTGAGTGACGCCCAGCAATAGAAGCCTGCTGAGTGACGCCCAGCAATAGAAGTCCTTCCTAGCACCTTCCTTATGGGAGCAGTAATTGCAAGGTTTCACTCCAGCAGCTTCAGAGTGCAAAGTGAGAGAAAAGAGAGTGGTTGTTTCCAAGGCCAAAATACAGCAGAACCCCAGTCTTGGTGTTTATTTGCAATGAATGGAAGGGAAAGTGAGGACTAGCAAAACAATTACTTCCTAGTACATTCCTTGTAGAGCAGTCATTGCAAGGTTTTAATCTCGCAGCTTGGGAGTGCGAGCATGAGAGAAAGTAGAGTGGCTGCTACAAGGCTAGGAAAGAGCAGAGCCTCAGTCTTTGTGTATATTTGCAAGGACTGCAAGGGAAAATGTAGAGCAGCAGCACAATTCCTTCCGAGCACCTTCCTTGTAGAGCAGTCATTGCAATGTTTCAATCAAGCAGCTTGGGAGTATGAACTAAGAGAAAGCTGAGTGGTTACTTCCAAGGCTAGTAAAGAGCAGAGCAATAGCCTTGGTGTTTGTCTGAAAGGGCTGCAGGGGAGAGTGACCAGCAATAGAAGTCCTTCCTAGAAACTTCATTGTGGCAGGAGTCATTGCATGTTTTTAATATACGAGCTTGAGAGTGAGAAATGAGAGGAAGCAGAGTGGCTGCTTCCAAGGTTAGGAAAGAGCAAAGCCCCAGTCTTTATGTTTGTTTACAAGGATTGGAAGGGATAGTGTATACCAGCAACACAATTCCTTCTTAACACCTTCCCCGTGGAGCAGTCACAGAATCACAGAATCACAGAAACATTAG
>NW_010525323.1:470-3197 GCF_000687285.1 Phaethon lepturus | reverse complement strand
CCAAATTGCCCCTCAGCGATTACTCCACAGTAGAAGAGATGGAAAAACCAGACTTTCACATCTCTTTGTAATTTGTCCTTTCCAAGTTAAATACTAAACCCAGCTTCAAAACAGATTCTGTTTTCCTGCTCAGGCTGCACCGGTGGGTCCATTTCTGACCACCGTGTGCCTTAAAAAGATGCAGGTGCCAAACACACGTACTAAGTTATACATATACCATGCAACCTTACGAGAGATGTCTCGTATCTGTGCTGAATTTGAACTTTTGAACAAGAGATTTCCATAAAACAACTTAAACTATTACAAATGCCGTGTGATTTATGGAAGAAGCTACGTTTAGCTGAATGTACGTTAGACCTGCCTTTCATAAACCCATGCCGACTGGGCCTGATTGCCTGCTTGTCCCGTACATGCCACGTGATGGCACTTGAGATGATCTGCTCCATAACCTTCCCCAGCACCGAGGTCAGACTGTTGGGCCTGTAGTTCCTCAGATCCTCCTTCCTGCCCTTCTTGTAGATGGGCGTCACATTTACTACCTTCCAGCAGCTAGCCAGGACTGCTGATAAATGACGGAAAGTGGCTTGGTGAGCACTTCTGACAGCTCCCTCAGTACCCTTGGATGGATCCCTTCTGGCCCCATGCGCTTGTGTGCATCTAAGCGGTGTAGCAGATCACCAACCATTTCCCCTTGGATTATGGGGGCTTCATTCTGCTCCTCTTCCCTGGCCTCAGCTCAGGAGGCCAGCTACGCAGAGAACTACTGGTCTTACTATTAAAGACTGAGGCAAAGGTGGCATTAAGTACCTCTGTGATCCCCCCTGCCCCCGCATCCAGCCAAGGATGGAGATTCTCCCTAGCCCTCCTGCTAATGTATTTATAGAAACATTTTTCATTGTCTTTTACAGCAGTAGCCAGATTAAATTGTAGTTGAGCTTTGGCCCTTCTAGTTTTCTCCCTGTGTAACCTCAGGACATCCTTGTGGACCTCCTGAGTTGCCTGCCCCTTCCCAAGGCCAAGAACTCTCCTTTTTTTTTTTTTCTCCTGAGTTCCAGCCAAAGCACTCTGTTCAGCCCAGACGGTGGTTGTCTTCCCCGCTGGCTCAGTCTTTTGGCACATGGGGACGGCCTGCTCCTGCGCCTTTAAGATTTCTGTCTTGAAGAAAGTCCAGCCTTCCTGGACTCCTTTGCCCTTCAGGACTGCCTCCCCCAGGGACTCTGTCAACCAGGCTCCTAAACAGGCCAAAGGCTGCCCTCCAGAAGGCCAAGGTGGCACTTCTGCTCACCCCACTCCTTACTTCTGCAAGAATAAAAAAATCTGTCATTTCGTGAGTGCTATGCCCAAGACAGCTTCTAACCATCCCATCACCCACAAGTCCTTCTCCGCTCACAAATGGGTCCAGCGGGGCACCTTCCCTTGTTGTCTCACTCACCAGCTGTGTCAGGAAGTTACCTTCCAGAAGGCCAAGGTGGCACTTCTGCTCACCCCACTCCTTACTTCTGCAAGAATAAAAAAATCTGTCATTTCGTGAGTGCTATGCCCAAGACAGCTTCTAACCATCCCATCACCCACAAGTCCTTCTCCGCTCACAAATGGGTCCAGCGGGGCACCTTCCCTTGTTGTCTCACTCACCAGCTGTGTCAGGAAGTTACCTTCCACACACTCCAGGAACCTCCCAAACCGTTTCCTCTCCCCTGTATTGTATTTCCAGCAGACATCTGGTAAGTTGAAGTCCCGCTGGGAGAACAAGGGCTAATGATTGAGAGACTTCTCCCAGCTCCTTATAGAATATTTCCTCCACCTCTTCATCCTGGGTGGGTGCTCTATAATAGACTCCCACCATGACATCTGCCTTGCTGGCTTTCCCCCCGATTCTTACCCATAAACACTCAACCCTACCGTCCCCATCGTTAAGCTTTAGACAATCAAAACCTCCCTAACAAGTTAAGTAAGCGCTTAACTCCCAAGACATTCTGGAAGCAAGCACAAAAGCAAGAGGATCACAAGTTCTGATGCAGCCAACCAGGCAGATACGGGAGTCAAGTGTCTGAGCAGATACTGGGACGAGAAACCAGTCTTTTTTGTGGTTTAATCTCCAGATTAAACCACAAAAAGAATATCAACCTCATAGGTTAGAAATCCGACATGCTGACTTCAGCATCAGAGACAGCGTTGTTTACTTTTACCTAGTCTAGCACAGACAGAAAACTCCGTAACACCTCCACCCAAAAGATCCGAAAGCATGACTAAGTCTTTCCCTCTGTTAGTTCCCACACACACGAAGAATATGCACGCTTGAGCTCATCTAAGTGGCGTCTTTTGGAGAGCAGAATAGCAAGTGCTGCAAGACATTTCTAGCTAGACACAACACAATCCAATCCAGTCTCTTGCACATAGCAAAGCTCCGCTGGGACTAGGTTTCTCCCCACAGCAGGGCTCACCTGGTAAGTTTGAGAGTGTTGTCCAGAGCGGCAGAGAGCAGCAAGCCAGCCGCTTGACTGCCAAAAGCCAGTCCCTGAATCTGTTTACTGTGGCAGAATAGCAAGTGCTGCAAGACATTTCTAGCTAGACACAACACAATCCAATCCAGTCTCTTGCACATAGCAAAGCTCCGCTGGGACTAGGTTTCTCCCCACAGCAGGGCTCACCTGGTAAGTTTGAGAGTGTTGTCCAGAGCGGCAGAGAGCAGCAAGCCAGCCGCTTGACTGCCAAAAGGCCGTCCCTTAA
>NW_010525323.1:0-426 GCF_000687285.1 Phaethon lepturus | reverse complement strand
CCCAGCGCGGCAGAGAGCAGCACGCCAGCCGCTTGACTGCCAAAAGCCAGTCCCTGAATCTGTTTACTGTGGATAGGGATGTACTGACTGCTCTTCAGGTTGGCCACGCTCATCATCTTAACACCACACTCTGTCCCAGAAGAAGGATAAAGCAGGTTATTGTGACGCGGCATACGTGTGGAACTAGCCGTTCTATGCCAGAACTACAACGCCTGTGCTGAAGCCTGGGGTGAGAGGAACATGGAAAAGTTATTTGCTGTTCTGGATAAGAACTACCACAAATAATTCTTTAGTTCAAATGGCAAGTGGGCTAAATCCCTCAGGATCCCAGCCAGCAAAAGCAAACTCAGTATCAGTCTTACTGCTGCTGCTCTTTAGCCACTTTCTTCAAAGATATTCTTGCCTAGATAAGCATGCACAGCAGGA
>NW_010525322.1:26351-41677 GCF_000687285.1 Phaethon lepturus | reverse complement strand
ACCGCAGGTCACAGATCTCCCCTCGGGGTCTCCCCCCTGTTGCCAGTGATGCCCCACTTACATTTTAGTGCTGGCGAGGGTCACCCCCCCAGCCCCGTCCCTCCCGCCTCCCCCACGTGCCTCCCGGGAACCCAAGGGACCGGAGCTGTTCCATTTTTATCTCCTACACCCCTAGGCTGGGCAGTGGTGGGGGGTGATGGCTCCCCCTGTGCATGCAGTTTGGGGGAGATTAGAAGGAATTGCTTTGAGCTTCCCTGATCCTCACAGTCGTCCTCATTCCAGTCTCCTCTCCTTTCGCACTTGCTTTTTGAGAGGAAGCTTTAAAAGTCCCTTTCCCCCTGCTCCTCGCAGGGGAGGCTACCACTCCTCCTGCTTCGACTACGGCCTGAAGAGGAGAGGGAGACATGAGGATCCTTTAAAAGGAGCATGACCCAAACACAGAGCGAGATTGTCAGCAGCCTTTCTCTGTGTGTGTTTGTGTTCACTGTTTGTTCCCCACGCCCCATGGTGTCTCCTCTCCAGGTTGGGGTGTGTGGTGGGGGGGTCGCTATGTCGGATGACGATTCGAGGGCCAGCACCAGCTCCTCCTCATCTTCATCCTCCAACCAACAGACAGAGAAAGAGACAAGCACGCCTAAGAAGAAGGAAAGCAAAGTCAGCATGAGTAAAAACTCTAAGCTGCTATCTACCAGTGCCAAGAGGTGAGGCTGCAGTCAGTTTTCTCACTGATTCACTGCATCCTCGCTCCTTCCTCATTTTGCTCCATTCCCCCACTGCTCCCATTCCTCATCTCTAGCCCTTATGCTCAACCTTTCTACATGAAGCTGCCATTGTCTCACTTTTCTCTGCATCTGTGTGGTGAGTGCCCAACTTCACTGCTCTCTGGTGTCTCTTCCTGCTTCTTCCTCTGTTGCATCCCAAATATTTTCCTGTCTTTTCTTCCTCCGGGCTTTTATTCTGTCCCTCAATTATTTTTGCTGTCTCTTTCCTTATTAGCATCAGTTATAGGGATGGTGTAGGATTGGCACGTAGGACCTTAATTCCTTCTCTGCAATTAAGGTGTACTGGAGGGTGCGTGGTCCTGAGTAAGGCATTGCATTTCAACATCGGTTTCCCCTCTCTGTAAGCTGAGATTGATCTAGAGTAGCTTTTTTTTTTCTTTCCAGGACTGCTTTTGGGATTAATTAATGTTTGTGAAGAGTTTTGAGTTTGCTTGCATTGGGGGAGTACATTACAGTGCAAGTGGTGTAATGTGGCCCCAAATCTTTTCCACCAAATATATTGCTGTTTTTCTGTCTGCTCATCACTTATATTGAATTTTCTGTGTGTGATTGGATGTTGACTAGAATAAATAATCTACAGCAAGTCCACTTGTGGACATTCTGCTATAAAAGAGTCTTTGCTCATGGCACAGGGTGGGTTGGGTTTTTTTTGTTTTGTTTGAGAATGAAATCATTTTTATTCCAGAATAATGTCTACATGGGCGAGAGATGCCAGTATAGAATAGTAATTCCATAACAGCTACGTGAGTTTCCTTCACCTGGACATACTCTTGGAGCCACTCGCTTTTTTAAAAAACCCAAATTGTTACCCTTTGTTATTCTGTGTTTCACCTGAATTCAGCACCATTCTGCTCCAGGGACCTAAGCTGACAAATGGAAGTTTTCAAGCAAACTTGCAGTACTTCAGTAAGAATGATAAACCATCTCAGTGAACAGCTTTGCCAAGCAGCACAGAGAGGTTGAATCTGTAGGTGTCAGAATTGACTGGGGTTTTATGCAAATGCTCTGTCGTTGCAAGTGAGTTCTCTGTGGCTTTGTAGAATTTAGGCAGTTTGGTTATTCCAGATCTCCACTCAGCAGGTTTCCATGGCAAACTGACATGGATAGTGGCAAGCGGTGTTTACGTGTCATGCCCGTAACTATTTAAAAAAGAAGATTGTAAACTGGCTAATATGAAAAGGCTGTGGTTCTCACGTACGACAAGGGGAAGAGAGGCAGAAGATGCTGGCTGAGTTTAAAGGAGAAGGGAGGCAGACTGAGTGCTGGGTGGGGAAATCTGGAGGGGAAGCCTGAGTGACAGTAATGGGACTCCAGGGAAGAGGATGATAGCTGGTTGGGCGTTTTGTGGCAAAAGCAGCGTGAGCCCAGAATAGTCTGGGCAGGGAGGACAGGGTGTTGTCTGAATGTGGTGAAGAGAAGGAGTGTCTGGAGTCCTGAGGGAGGGGACATGGGGATGTTGTGTGGCTCTTGAGGGTGAAGAGGGGAGAATTGAAGGTGGCAGGAATGTACAGGAGCCTCGGAAATAGATACCCACCTTCCTTTAAGCGTCCTTGGAAATAGTGCAGTTTTCCACTCCCTTGGGGCTGGTGTTTTTTTTCTCCGGATGGTGATGGGAAGCTGCGGGGGGAGAGGGAGGGAGCTAATTTGGCAATGACTTTCTCTCAATCCAGCAGGACAAAATTCCTTTTCAGATTGCAGTTTCCTCCTAGCGCTTGGTGCATCACGTTTGCTGAGGGTTTCCCTCGTTTACGGACTGGTTGGCACAGTAAAGTGGACAGTCTTTTCCGCTGCCCCTGTGTGGTTGGCACCTTTATGGGAGCATACAGCAGTGCACCTGCCTGGGTTCAGCGTGCAGTGCCTGTCTGCGCCTCTGCCCATCTCTGTGACAGGATGCCTGTCCTGCTTGGTGTGTTTGGACTGGTGGGAGGCTGCAGCTGAGAGTGCCTCTCTCTTCTGTAGTGTTGCATATTCACAGTGACAGTATGTAAGGCGTATGTGTTAACTGCTATCCCACACAGTGATTTACCTTTGTTCCTTCTCGCTTTTATTGCCACAGGATTCAGAAGGAACTGGCTGACATCACCTTAGATCCACCTCCCAACTGCAGGTTGGTGTCGATTCCTTCCCTGAGGAGGGTGGGGAAAGGTGAGGGGCTGAAGTGTGCTTGTGTGTGTTGTAACTGTCCTCAGATGCTCTGGACAGAGCAGAGGAATGGCTATTTAGGTGGCTGACAGTACTTTTGTGAATGCTTGGATGACATTGAATAGGTTGGGTGGGAGGGGTCCAGAGATTATATGTGTTTTTATATGAGTTTTCTCTTTGTTTTGGGGCTTGTTTTGGTTTTGTTTTTTAACAATTGCATTTCAATCTGTTATACTGCTTTGTGTGTATGTTTCCAAAACTGGCCTATAAAGAGGAGTGTGAAAACTTTCTCCTTGTTTGTTTTTTCTGGTTTATAAATCTAATGCCTGACTGCACTGATCTTACATAAATAAGAATCCTGCCAAGGAAGCAGAGAATAGTAAAATGCTACAAGCTTTTTAGCTCAGAGAGTTCTGTTGTGAGCAGTAACTTACAGTGGAAGAGAAGCGTGAATTTATCACTCAGTGGGTGCCCTACAAGAGCACACGTGTTGGCTGATGAAATTACAAGCAGGGATATTCTGTTGCCCTTTATAGAGCAGTTTGTGTTTGTTTTTGTTTTAGAAACTTGTATGGTTTGTTTAAAACATCTTGCAGGTTGATTTGGTTCATTGCATGGTGGCCAGAGCCTCTTTGCATTTGGAGAGGAGACAGTAGTAGTGTAACATCTTTGGTTGTGCTTGCTCATTCGAGAGGAAAGTTGCTTTTGGTCTGGTCTGTGTTCGCTGTAGTTGCCAAGGCACAACTCTGTTCCTGTTTTCTTGCTGTGGCTGAGGTTTGAGGCCTTTTGATGTTGGTAATAGCAGAAATCAGAGAAAATTCTGTTTATAAATAACTATTTAAGTTGGTCTTAAGTTGTCTCCACAAATGCATGTAAACCTTATCATTGAAGCTTTTTGCCGCTGTTAGTCTGCAGGGTGGCATTAGTGCAAGAGTCAGCCTGACAGGTCCAGAGCTGCTCTTTCAGTACCAGTCCCAAGGATCATAATTAGTGAAAGGAGGGGTGGGATGAGGCATGTGAGCAGAGGTCTAGGCTGATACTAGGATTTTTGTGCTGTTTGGAAGATAACTGGTGAGCCATGACAATACTGTTCTAGTGACAGTAACGACTACCTGAATATTACAAGAGCTTCCAGCTCTTGGGCTGGAGGTGTGTGTCCTGTCTGCGTCCTGGCTCTGTGTCAGGATTAAATCCACATGCCTTCCCCTCCTCCTCCCACCATATCCTGATTTTCATGGGGAAAAAAACCCAGAAGCATAGCTCAGAAAGGCACTGTGGCTTGCTCTGTAAGATAACTGAGTCTGGATGCTCAAGGTGCTGAGACTCCAGTCTGAAATTTGCAAATCTGTCCGAAAGTTGTGGTAGTGTATGAGTATGTCAGATTGCAGGCTTCATCTGAAGGTTTGTGTAAATAATATTAGAACCATAATTTGTCCTTGTTTCAGTTGGCATCATTCACAGGTAAAGACAAGCTAGTAGACTACCTCTCAAAAGAGAATATAGTTGTGATTTTTTCTTTTTTTAATTACGTAGACCACTGAGGATAATGCACTTCAAGACCCACATAATAAGTTTTTGTTCTTTCAGCCTTTATAAACATTTCTAATGGTAAAAATTAGTTCATAGTACAAGTAATGATGATTAATCTTCACCTGTAATGCAATTACAAGTATTCTGCATTCCTTCCGACCTTCAGATGAGTGACAGTGGAGACTGGCAACTCTTGCAAATAATACAGGAAGCTGGTGTAATTGTTACTGTCTCTTAATATGTTGATAGGTAAGAAAACGTGAGTGGACGGGTTCGTGTGTGTGTGAGACCAAAGGAGTTTTGGTATTGCTCATCTTGGGGTGAAGTCATCCTACTTCAGTAAAGGTAGTGCTGAGAGCGAAGGAGAACAGCTCTGCTTATGGCTTAATGAGGTTCCAGTTGCACAGTCAAGCACTGGGAGTTTGCTTCTGTAGCAGCTGGTTTGTAGATGGGTGGGCAGGTGCCGATTGCCACACCAGTGAGATGAGTTTCAGCTATCGCAGTTACGGGGAAAGTTCACCTCTTATGGAAAAAGAAATAGAAATAGTCAATCTGTGAGTGTGAGGAGATTAAGCAAGTGAGAGACTCTGGTTGCTGCGTGATGTTTAAGGTTGCCAAAATTTGCTCTGGGGAAGCCTGCTAACAGTGTCACTGCTTTCCTTTATTTTTTTTTTTCCTTCGTATGAATGTTATTAACATGCTGTGAGGGAGGTATTAAATATGTAGTTCCAGAACTTGGTTTCAATTTCCTGCCTTCATGACCTTGCTTATCATCACCTTTCCTCTGACCTCCAGCCCCTCATCTCTCTCCTGCCTTTGTGCCTCTGCACACTTTTTTCAGGTGTCGCTGGAGGGGAGGGCAGTCCTTTTAGGCATCTCACTCTGCTGCAAGACTAATCTCAAAACTTACATATTCAGGAGGCTATATAGAATACCAGGTACTGCCTATTCTGCTGTCAAATTCAGGGGTGCCAAAGTCACAGAAGTCACATTTGAAAATGTGCGTCCAAAACTGTATCCCATGTTATGTTGGAAATGTCATATTCTTTTTTTCTACTAGACGTTTGTTCTTACACCCCTCACCACCGTCTTTGTATAGTCCCCTCTTCTGTGCTGTGCCTGGTGTTTGATAGCAGTTCATTGTTGGCTGTGCTTTAATTTTTGGGCTCGTTGCAAAGTGCTGTTCTTCTTCTAGTCTTACTGCAGTAATGGGAGTTCAAGATATTTAACACATCCCAGAGCAGCTCTGCATATTGAAAGAAAAAGCTTTAGGTTGTAAATGATTTTGAGTAAGAACTGTTTTATTTTTCTTCTTATAAAACACCACATATAAGATGCAATTACAAATAATGAAAACCATTTGATATTTCAAACAAAATAACTTAAAAACAAATGAGTTTCATTTTTATTTTTGTAGCTTGCAGTGACCGTATTTTCATGTGTAACCCACAAATCATCTGTTTAAAAAAAAAAAAAACAAACACTAAAACAAACAAAAAAAACCCCCAAGCACACTCAACACCCTGTGATTGAGCAGCTGTGTGGGTTTTACACATATGTGGGTAATATGAGGGGAAGTTTATCCCAGAATTTCCTCTCCCCTCAGTAGTTTCCTTGCTTCTGGTTTTCCATAGCTTGCCTGAGTCCCCCAAATGCTTACTTGTGCTCATCTCCCATTAACTGCTTCATCATCTCTTGTAGTCCCTTTGCCCCTCATGTCTCCCTCCCCAGGCTGTGATTTTGGTTTTACGTGGACTAGTAAAGTTACTTGTACAGAGGTGCAGAATATGTGCATGGAAATGCAGTCTACGTTTGGCCTGCATTCAAAAAATAGATTTTTGGACTTGAAGACTTTTTCTAGAAATATATATTTAATACATGTCACAAATTTGTGGGTTCCTGATGGAGGCAGTTCTGTCCTCATAAGTGTCCTAGTGTAATGCATGTGTGGCGTTTGGCTGCTTTTGAATGGTTCTTAGTCCTCTTCATCGTTTTCGGTAGGCTGGTGCTCTAGAGATCTTGAATGTCTGCAAGATGATTTGACCTCTGATCATTAATACTAAGTTAGGAAAGTTAAGTGAGGCTTTCAAGTTCAAAAGGTGGTTAGTGGTTAATATGAATTGGAGAATAACTGTTTAGACCTAAAGTGTTTTAAATTCTTTAAGAGAATGCCTGGTGATTTCTTCTCCTACTTTGTATTATATCAGAAGGTTATAGCTCTTGTTTTAGAACTTAGAGGAGGTACGCAGAGACTTGTGAGTTTTGGTCTTCTGTATATGTTGGTGACAGAGGAGTATGTCATGTCTTTGCTTTGGGTCGTGGAAGTCTGCGTCCGTGACTGTCTGCAGATGTCAAAATACGGTTCCATCTTGCTACATAGGCAGACGTGATGTTTGTGCCAAAACTTTCCTTCTGTCACTGTGACGAAGTTTCCAAAGCTTTAACAGAAGTTAATTAAAGCTTTAACTACTGTTTATTCTCTTTATGTTATTTATTTGACCTCTGTATCGAAGCTTCTCCTGATAGTAAATCTGCTTATTGCTGTGAACTTATGAAATAAATGTTTTTCCCCATTTTAGGAATGGGGAGTTGCAGCACACAAAAACCGAGTGACTTGTCCAAGGTCATGCAGGAAGTCTGTGGCAAAGTGGAGAAATGAATGTAAATCTCCTTTTGTTTCAGACTAACTGGCAGCTGAGCTGTTCTGCTGGAACTGTGTGCATCGGTTGCGTTATGAGCAGGGCTTTGAATTTGTGCTTTATTGGGTGTCTGGTATTGACTGTATGTAAGCATGGTAATTTAGTGTTATTTTTCCCATCTGTGTAGAGGGACCAAAATGGATATTAACTAGAATTAATGTTTTTTAATCTTTCTTACCCAAACTGAAACAAGTTTGTCTCCACATGGCTCATTTAAGTCCATATAGGCCAGACCAGCTGTTATTTAAACAAAAATTTTCAAACCTTTACTGAAGGAGGCATTTGCCTGCAAGCCTTACCATCGCTTCAGAGTAAAATGCTATCACAGATTCATTATTTAAATAATAATAAAATACAGTTGTGTTTCCTGGCTCCTTCAGCCCAGTTTTTGTAAATTCACAGAATAAGGACCAGATCTCCCTGAGAGTCTTGTGAAAGTTAACTGTCAGCACTTAATAAATATATGTCTTAGTATAGATGGTAGGGAGAAATGCTCTCCACTGTAATGTGTAGAGTATTCATAGTTTTCAAAACTTTGCAATGTGGAATTAAGATTTCTTGGCTAGAGAGAAGTCTGCAGAAAATGTGTGGCTCAGAGGCAGTTTTGAACTCAGTAGTTTCATATTATAATTAATATATTTTATCTACATACCATGAAAGTCTGGCATTTGTTTTGATTACATTTGGTTTTACGGTGCTTGTAATTTTTTGCAAATGTATTTTCTAAATACCTCCAACTCCAATAATGCTTTAAGTGCTTTTGCTTTTAAATCTAGTGTATTGTCTAAGGATGGATTGTCACTGTTTAAACTACAATATCAGTGTTGTTTTTATTATTTTCCTGTGTGGAATAGTCCTTCCTGAACATAGCCGTATTCTAGCATAAACTTGCTGGTCTTAATTTTGTAATTAAAAAGCTTAATTTTGGTATGATTTTTTTTTTTTTAATGTGCACACTCAAATTATTACATCAAGAATAACACAACTACTGGGTTTTACTTCCTTGTAGAAATAAAAAATGCAGATCATGTTAAAGGAAAATTAGCAGCTTACAAAAGTGGGTTTAGCACTTTTTTTTTCTTTTTCCCCTCGTGTTGTTTCTCCAAAATGGGAGTGTTTTTTGTGAGAAGTTTCCAGCCGTAGGATAGGAAGGACCTTCGTAATTAGTGCTGTGTGTAGCTGAAAAATATCTTTTGTCGTATAAACTACCAGTGCTTCAGCATTCCCTCCCCCCTTTGTTTGGCACATGATCCCTGGAGAAATAACTCTTCCTTTTGAAACGGTGTATTAACTAATTTAGAGATCCTCTGCAGCTGTGTATGGTCTAGCTTGCAAACCATAAAAATAATACCATTTCTACACTCGGTGAATTTGAAGTATGTGCAGGTAGCAGCTCCTGCAGGCGAAGTCCTCTGCCTGACGTACTCAGACAATAGCTGCACAGGAGCAGCTTCTTTACTGTGGATTGATTAGTTAATATTACAGGAATTCACCTTTCTGAAGATACTCCTGCTTTTATTTATTGGCTCCCTTTAAAAATCAGAAATGTTTTGATGGCCAGGCTGCTCCGATGCTGTGGCAGGAGCTGGGTGATGCTGTGGTAGATTTTGTTTGGCTCATCCTGGCTCAGTAATTCCCAAATGAACTGCATTCTGTGCTCTTGCATGCCAAACATCGGAACGATGAATCTTGAGAGCGGCTGTGAAATTGTATCATGGCTAAGAACAAAGAGGATTGAAATCCCTTCTGTGCACTGTCTCTTGTACACCACTTAATTTTATTATTTGACTTTCAGCTTTGCTGCCCTTGGAGGGCACTGTGCAACTGTGTTTATGATTCTGCGTATATGTTTTATCTGACAAACTCTAATATTTCCTCTTGGTTATGCAGCCTTTAATTTGGTTTTGTTTCTGTTGTATTCCAGCTCTGCTTGTCTAGATTTTTATATTGGATATGTGTATAGCAGCAGGTTATGTGTCTGGTTTTGTTTTAAGAAATATTCAGCGTACGTGTACGGTACTTTATAGGCATAAATGGAAAACACTGTGTGTGGAGTATTTATACTTTAAGGGCTTGAATCTATCTTGTCTTTTTATATGAAGACAAAATGATCCATGGAGAACTGGCTAGTCTAGGGGGTTGAGAAAGTGATGGGGGACGGTTTTGTGTTTGAGGATTTCAGCAAGGGCAGGTTGCTAGTGACAGAGAGCTTTGTGCTTTCTGAAGAATGGCTTGGTCTTGAGAGCTGGTAAGATGCCGCCTGACAAGACGTTAACTTTGGCCCCGCTGTCGAAAGGGTTTGTTCTGCGAATGGAGACCGAGCTCACCTCCACCAGTCCAAGCTGTGTCGGTGGATTAAGGTTATTGATGAGTTAGTGCATAGTGAAACTTCTGCAGCCTCTGCCTGCACTCTTCTGTAGTTGTACATGACGGACCGGCCTTCCATTCGGCATCTCCCTGAAAGTATTTAATGTGCTAAACAAGAAGAAGATACCGCTTTACGTGAATGTGCTAAGAGATTATGGCACATCTGTGCAGACTTGCACAACCACATACAAAGTTAAGGGCAATGCTTTCTCCACCAAAGAAAGTGCTTTAAGTTAAATTAATGATTTAATTTAGTCATTATAGTAGAATCTTGCCAATCTGTACATTTATTTGAATGGAATAAGTTTAGGCTCATTTTTCCCTCTGAGGCTTAACAGTGGAGGTCTAAATGCTGCCTTAGTTATTTTACGAGATGAACTAGAGAAAATGTATTGTCAAGTACTATAAATAAAGTACAACTGTCAAAATAAACACTGTACACTCTGGAATTCAGAGGGGTTTTCTTGTTTCTCTTGCCAATTTGCAAATTTCAGCAACATGCAGTTGGTCCTCCAAGGCATTTGTGGAAAGTGTCATGGTTACTACAGTGCATTTAATACATATTTTCTGTGCATGAGGGGCTAATTGACATTACCAGGGGAATAAATCACAGATCTGTATGCTTAACTGCAACATCCAAAATGCAATGTTCTGTTCTTCATTAACTTGGACTCCCTGGGATGGGAAGCGGGGGAGAAAAGGAGAATGGGGCATGCAGATTGTAGCTCAGGGCAAATGTGGTGTTTGATTTCCCACACTCCCTCCAATCTCTTCCATGATTTCACAACTGAAAATATAGATCAGGTAAGATGAAGTTGAGCTGTTTTGAGAACTGGGTCCAGGACAAGTTTTGGCAGTTCATTTGTTTAAGAGAAAATACAAAGTAATTGGATTATAGAGTCTGTACAATTAATGATGTAGAGTCCTGTTAAATTTCTTTGCTTCTGTATTTCTGTGAATCAGTGCAGAATTCAGGGCTTGATTCCTCTGATTCCTCCAGGGGCTTCAACTTTTAGAGTCAAAAGTGAGTGTAAACCAAATCAGCATGTTAGTTAGATGCATTGTGCACTTTCTTTGTATCAGTGTAAACAATTATTGAAGAGATTAGAGAACTGCATTTCTCACCTTTCCCTCTGGAGCTGCTGGACTCACCGAAACAATCTTGAACTGGTACTGAGAATTGTAAAGGCAGTGGTAGGTGCTGTGGGCTAGAGGGCTGGTCCTTCCCAGGGCAGGTGGACTGCTAATATTTAATGCTGTTTCTGCTGTGGGTATCTGAGCAATAGATTTTTGCCACTGAAGCTAATTCCAGTGCCTATTAAGGAGAAGCCAGGAGAGGGGTCTGTGGGTCTTTTCTTTCTTTCTTTCTTTCTTTCTTTCTTTCTTTTGATGCCTAGGATCCAACAGAGAATTGCACACTGGAGTGAAAAGGCCCGTAACCATTAAAAATTAATTCTAGAGTCGAAGGTGTCTTTTCACAATAGATGAATTAACGAAAAGAAGAAAAATACTTCTAGTATGGATGCAAAACGTTGTCAGAGTTCTTGGAAACAACAGCAAAGCTTCAGGGCAGTAGCTATTGTTATACAAGGAAGCCTGTCAAGGTAACTGTCTCAAAGGTTTTACATGCAGCTTGAATATCTTCACTGAAATTTTAAGGTGCTAATTTAGGTGATGACTGTTCCGGATCTGCCATATGTTTGAAATTTTCAAGTGGAGAATTTCTAGAAAGTTTCAATGTGTTATTTTGTATTCTGAACAAGTGTAGACTGCTCTGAGAAGTGGCCTGTAAATGGTGGAGAAGGTGCAATATATTTAATGAAAGCAGGGTTTAACTGTTGCAGATGGTTTTGAAAGATTGCTAAAATGCACACTGTTGTAGTAACATAGTTTTAAAGGGATTATATCAATACTGTAGTAGACCGCAAAAGGTCGTTTCATCAGAAGTTTCTGATCAATCAAACTGATTGTTGTAATACTATATTTGCACATTATTTCCCGTATGTCTTGGTAACCTTTTTAAAGGAGATAAATTAAGTGATGCATGCAAGCTTTTATAGCTGGTGTCCTCCCTGACTTCCCTGTAAGTAGTTTATCAATAAGAATTGTCTAGTTTTGTTTTTGATGGGGTAATTCTCAATTTGAGAATCTCATCACATTTTTGTAGTGCTTTGGCTTCTGATAGAAGTATTTATGCTTACTTATGCTTGGGGGTCTGCGGGAGAGAGAGAAAAGACTGAAGACTTTAAATAGCTGTGCCAAATAAAATCTCAAAATGTCATGAATCTGACTGGAGTTCTCCATTGCATTAAAGCTATGGCAGTGCTTTCTTTCCTACTTCAAATCGAACTTCAACAGCACCGTTGTGATCTAGGAAATCGAGCAAGAAGATGTATAGTAGCGACAAGGGTGACCTAGGAGATCTAGGTTTTGAATGTAACTAGTATCAGGCCTTCAGCTGCCCTACTGCATGTCTTTTAGTTGCATCCCAGGATTGAAGTCGCTAGGGAAATTTTAATACTTTCTTTAGAATAACATTTTTCCAATTTTTTTTCATTCCCTCACCCCCCTTATGAGGTTAATCAAATTGCAGGCATTGGTGAGACTGAGAGAATGAATGAGTTGCAGTTGAGGAATGGAAAAGGACATAAAACTCGAGGCAGAAGGGTGTTACATTTCTATGGACAGCAAGATTGTGCAAGGTGTTAATGGTGACTGTAAGGGGCATCAGAGAGAGATGGCCCATCAGGGTAGCAGAGGCAATTTTGCACTGGTTGCTGAAACGGTTGCCGCAAAGGTGGAAGCGGAGACAGACTGATTCTTCATCTGCTCCAGCAATTTAGTTCCACTTTCTTATTGCCTTCTCTAAGGAGCAGAATAGACAGGGCATCCTCCTCCAGAATGAATGGGGAGGGCCATCTATGGGCCAACCTCATCTTGGGCATGAGTGAATTTTAAAATCAGGTAAGCATGCAAGCCGCAACAATAGTTTTTGCTGGGCTGCTTGATTACACCCCACCTGGGAGGCAAAATATTCATATAGCAATAAAGTCAATGCATTTATACAGTCTTACACTGTTTACAGTGCTCTGTAAATCAAGAAGGCACAACCTACGATACCTTGAAGAATACACATAACAGGTGCCCAACCGTATCTTTGCAGGCCTGCTTGAACTACTGGATGAGCCACATGTGGCTCTTGAGCCATGGTTTGTCCTCCTAGAAGTGCATGAGCGAGATGTGAGGAGTGGAAGAAGAAAATTGGGGGAGCAATAGCAAGGAAGGAGCAGAGGGAGAGAAAGGCAGAGGTGGAAATGGAGGCAGCAGGCAGAAGCAGGGGAGAGAAACAAGTAAGCAAGCAAAAAGGGTAGGAAAGTTCAAAAATCACTTCAAAGTCAGTCAATCGCAATCAAGTAGACTAGTATTAAAGATAGGAAGTTGCAAATTTAATTTGATGATGGCCCTGTGAACCTGCATCTCCCAAAAGAGCACACCTTGCTTTTGTAGCAACTGGAAGAGAAGCATGGCAAGAGCGTTATTCAGTACATTCTGTAATACTCGAAACAGAGATGGTAACTGAAACTGTTCAGGGTTCTTTTTAGAACAGATTAAGTTCTTCTACCCAGTAGGCAGTGGAGTTCTGGAAGCTGTTCCTGCAGGAGATTGTAGAGGCAGATAGTATCACGACACTCAAAAGATGGGTTGAACAAATTCATGGGCAACAGGTCCATAAAGAAACACAAAGAGGAAAGTCAGGGATGCACCCTTTAGCACCCGTAATCCAGTGGCTGTGGATGCTGCAGGAGTACAAGGGGAATGGACTGCAGGTAGTGGCCACAGTTGCCTATTCTGAGGAGTATCTGCTCTGACCACAGCCAGGAGTAGGGTACTGAATTAAGTGACCCCAGATGATCTTTCTACATTCTACATGGAGCACCCACAAAATTACCTCCTCCCCCACCCCATTGTCCCTCATTCCAGTGCACTAACTTCAGTCTCTTACCTGTTTCCTTGTTCCACTTGACATTGCTTTTAGCCACATAAAATGTTCAACTTCTGCCCTTTATGGAACAGTTCTTGCCTCTCTTCTTTTTATACTTGGCTGTTTAAAGCAAGCCCGCATTTTCTGTCACTCAGCCACTTCTCCTTGCTTTTGTGAAGGGTTAACCTTCATGTGTTTGTCTTGCTGAATTTAGACTGTAAAATTTTCAGGGCAAAGGACTTCATTCTTGTCTGTGTTTGCAAAGTGGTATGTAAATTTCCAGCTATGTTTAAATGTTCTTTAATAATAAAGTAGGTTTAGTCCTTGGGCTTGTAGATATCTCCCTATCCCCCTTGCAAAAGAAAAAAAAAAAAAAAGTTCTGCTTATGTTGTGACATTGCATTTTGGTTTTTTCCTTATCTGATTGAGGTAAATAAGCAAGTCGTTTTATTCAGCAGCTATTGTATTATCTTGAATATGTGATTTGGTTATTTTCTGGTGTTATGCACATCAAGGTTATCACAGCTGTTACTTTGTGATACTACTACATTGTAATAGGATAATGTGTTTTGAGATATATTAATGTTGTTGTGTTTTTTTTTTTCCCCTGGGTAGTGGCAGAGAAATAATAAAGGTGTCCAACAGCTAATCTCTTTCTTTGCTGTCATTGTGCTCCGACTTCACCTTCCACCTCAATAACTAGGAGGACTGTAACTATTTGTTAGGGAAATATTAGTTAAATTGGAGAGCCATTAGATGTGCTGAGACATTCCAATTTAAAGTACTTAGTATTCAGTGTGTGTACTTAGCTCCTAATGACTATAAATATTATGTTACGTTTGAGGTTTTGTATCAGGTATCTCTTGTACATTGTTTTTTTTTTCCACAGAAAATGCAAATTTTCTAACCCATAAACAGTGCAAGCTCTACTTTCTACATTGCTTTACAAGGCTTTTTGCTCTGCTTCTCACAGTAGAGTCTTATTTATGAGGAGACGTAAGGTTCAGACAAATAATTTAGCTTTGGGATTGTTCAGGCGCATGTTTCACTGCAGTGCTAAGTAGTAGAGAACTAGCCATTTAGGACATATTTAATAATTAGTACTGGGTTTTGTCAGGAAAGACTGAAAAATAGGGATTGGCTAGTGGAGCCTTTGTACGGTAACACTTTGCAGCAGGGACGCGATGGACTGGCAGGGTCCAGCCGTAAGCTGTAGCTGCGGAGTAAAGGGCTGAGGGTACGAGGGGGTGCGCTGTGACCTCTCATGGCTGGCCGAATAGCTGGGTGGGATTTGTTAGCGATTCACAGCTTGGCTTAAAGAGAGATAAGGAAGGAGTGCTGCCTGGGGTCTGGATCTGGGAAGGAGACTTGTCTCCTACCTAGTGAAGTCTGTTCCATTTGCAGCGGTCTTCATCGATTCAGAACAAATTGGGGGGAAAAAGGATGGAGCTAGAGTTAATGGCTGAACTATGACACACTAGGAAAGAGCGCAAATACAGGGTGGCGTTAGATGTGACCCTTAAGAGCAGAGAGCAACAGGGAGAAAAATGCATTTTGCCAGATCCCTTTCCACTAGCAGACCTGCCGGTCTCTTGCGCAGGTTCTCAGCTCCCTCCGTACTTCTTTCCTAGGCTCTCACTTCATTGCAGTCCAGCGTGCCCCAAGTCACCGGTGTGGTGCAAGCTCTGCAGAGGAGAGCTAGTGTGCCTGTTCTGGAGCTGGGCCTCTTTCTGCTAACCATCTCAGCCTTGTAAGGAACGGTGCCAGTGTCTTCTGCCTCCTTATCCTGCTGAGCTGAGCAAGTTCTGGCCCCTTCTCTTTCCT
>NW_010525322.1:0-26320 GCF_000687285.1 Phaethon lepturus | reverse complement strand
CAGGAAGCCATTACATCTGTCAAAGTCTGCAGCCCGTGCCGACAGGGAGCTGAAGGGGCAAGGTTGTCCTGTTGACAGGAAGAAAATGTTTATGAGGAGTTAAAAAATAAACAAACAGAACTCTTCTTCTTTTACTAATTTTCTTGCAAATGAAGTAGCAGTGATCGACTAAACTACTGAATGTGTATCTAGATTTTCTAAATTCCTTAAGTATCTGAATCACGAATTAGAGGAGCTTGATGAAAGGGAGAGAGGAAGGTGTTTTTAAAGTACTTAAATGGGCAGTTGGAATAATCCTGAATGCAAGGCAACATAAGAATTGACGTTTGTCGTCTTTATGTAGTACTCTTTGGTCATTGGAAAAGTGTATCTTATTATCTTGAAGGGTTTCTACTCAAGAGGATGCATCTAAACTTCACTTTGGGGTTATGAGGATATTTGATACGTGCAGTAGGTGAGCTGTATGAGTATTTACACAGCAAACAGCTGTATGCCAGGCAAATGAAAGATTCTTTGGTCAGTGTTTTTACTAATCTTTCTTTCATGTACACACTGAGTGACACATATGGAAAGTCATCTAGTTGCCATTTTAGCAAAACAGCTTCTTTTCAGAGGGAGAATCTTGTTTTCTGGACATTAAAATAGTAATGGAACTGTGCTGTTTGCTTAGATTGGCTTTCCTGGAAGATAATGTGTCGTATCTTAATGACACACGAGGTCAAGTGCTAAATTTCAGTCCTTGCAGGAGATAGTGAATGAACTGTGTCCAGAAAGAAGTGGGTTTGTATGTCCCTGTTTATATTACTAGAGTTCAAGGTCACTAGAAAAATTGTGGGTTTTAATGTACAATATGTGTGATTTACCCATTCTTTCTTAAAAAGTGCCAGACTCTTTACTGAGCTACATGAACACCTTACTGTTTTATGTATAGCCAGTAATTTTCTGTTTCTCAGCTGATTGTACAAAGAGGGTAAGCATTTCTTTTTCTTCTTCCTTTTTTAAATTTATTTATTAATTATGCTGAGACAGCTGTGTGGAAGAGTGCATCTTGCTTTTGGCTTCTGAAGGAAAGATCTCTCTATTTTTTGTTTAGTGTGCTGGGTTTTATATAGGGTTATTCCCTAGTAGGGATTTTATAATACAGTTATGAAGTTATCCTCCCTTCCAAAGGGTCATATATGTTATCTCTGGTCAGTAGGGAGCAACTCATGCTTTTGACCTTTCTGTCTCTTTGGACCCATTGGTTGTTGGACATAGTGGTGCTTCTAAAATTGCTTAATTCTTCCAAAGAGCTCATTTGTGCTTACTCTGTTATTGCCATTTGATGCTGTCTCTCTACACACTGCCAAAACCCCACAGTATATTACATTTTTATTGTTATGTAAAGCAGCTGTAAAACAAAACAGTGTGGCTGTGTAAGTGTATTTGAAATCTTTGCTATTGGCTACTTCATTTTTTCCCTTTATGTCTCTAACTTTTACATTTATAGTTTTGCCACCACAGGGAGCTAATGAAAAGCAAACATACAGACTGTTTGCTTAAAAATAATAATAATAATGCCATGCACAGATTCATGTTGCTTCCTTATTCATATTTATTATCCTGTTTCACAGTATAAGAAAAGCTAGGGCATGCTGTGCTGAGGGTTTTTTTTGGTGGGAGGATTGGGGTCATTTTGTTTTCTGTGTGCATTGGTTTGAGTGTTACAGTCCTCTAATTTTAGGAAACTTGAACAATCGTAGAGCAAGTGAGCATATAGCAAAGAAAGAAAGGAAAAAGATAAATGCATGTGCAGTAAGACATTGATCTAGATGAGGGAAGTCTGTTGAACTGTTTTGGTTTTTTGGTTGCTTTTTGTTTTTTTTAATAATTGCATGCCTGTAGGGAATAGGTCCTGTGTGCATCCTTAGCACACTCACAGGATTATGAAAGGTGGTTTATTTTATGTGTTCAAGTTTCTCTTTACAAATAGTACTAAAAAACCCAAGGGCTTAAATTACCCTGTATTTTTTACTCTTTCTGTACCTTTTTTGGTGTGTAGTAGAACTGCATGTATGAGGAGTAAAATTATGAAATGCATGTGTTTATTAAGGATCTTTTCAGGATAAGGATATTTTCAGCACTAGCTGTTTACAGTAAGAGTACTTGAGATGATGAGTCTCTTGATCATTCTTTGCCCTAGTGGGAAAAGTGTGTAAAAACAGCACGGCAGCCACAGGGCAGCCTCTCTCACAACTTTTCATCCGCTTTGGTCATAGCTGCTAAGACATTTGAAATAGATAGGCTTTTTCTTAGTTTAAACTATTTTTCTACTTTCATTGGAGCTTGCATAGCTTAGATCCTGGTTTCCACTCTATTCAGAAAGATACTTGAACTCAGTTGCCACTAAGCCAGAGCTGCCTTCCTTCTGTAGCCTGTGCCGAGGAGGCGTACCTACTTGTTGGGAGTCTGGTCTACTTGGATTAAAGGAACAGAAACAAACTATAGAGATTAAAAGATGCTCAGGAGGGGAATGTGTACTTGGATTTTGCCTGTAAACTGGTAAATTTGGTAATTCCCGTACAGTAAGGAAAGCTCTAAATAGTGCCTCTCAGTTTCCCAATAGGTGAATTGCTCAAGAAGAATGAGAATATAATACAGCTTCCAGACTTCAACTTTGAAATAAACGAAGTAGTTTTTAGCTTGGTTTTTATTTTGCCCACCACTTCATTTTGCAAATTATTGAGGTAATTAATAATAATTTACAAATTTTAAAATCGCTAGCTATTACAGGTCTAAGGGAACAGTGTTGTATCAGATCTGCTTTTTGTTAGTGGTGTGTTTAGGGCATGCATGTGTGTGCAAACACTCCTTTTGCATTCAGTTGCAACAAAAAAAAAAAAATTGCACCAGAGTGCAATTGTATTTCTGAGAAAGTAAAGGGTTTGGTTTTTTCCTTTACTTTTCCCATCCCAAATATGCAAAAACAGCTGTACGGAAATTATTGTAAGAATTGTTGTAAGATCAACTTTCCTTTTCTCCAGCATTTAACTTGGCTTGCAGAAGTTGACAGAATACACATTTTCCTAAACTCTGAATATTGCATCACCCAAGAGAAGCACACATGGGAGAGTCTTTTAAGTGCAGGCAAAATAGACTCCAAGGATAATGCTGACTTGCCACAATTAACCATGGAATCATAGAGTCTTTGGGTTGGAAGGGGCCTTTAAAGGTCATCTAGTCCAACGCCCCTGCAGTGAGCAGGGACATCTTCAACGAGATCAGGTTGCTCAGAGCCCCGTCCAACCTGACCTTGAATGTTTCCAGGGATGGGGCATCTACCACCTCTCTGGGCAACCTGTGCCAGTGTTTCACCACCCTCATTGCAAAAAATTTCTTCCTTAGTTCTAGTCTAAATCTGCTTTCTTTTAGTTTAGAACCATTACCCTTGTCCTATTGCTACAGACCCTGCTAATCCCAGTGGTATAAAGGGTAAGGCCAAACTTCTTGTCATAACTGAGAGCAAAAAGTGTTAGCTGGGGTCAGTGCTGCAATCTTGTATATTTTTGTCATTATTTTGTAGCAAAAATGATAATATAATTCTAGATCTGCCATTATGGAAGACTATATAAGAGTGTGTGTGAACTGAACAAATGTCTAAGCAAAGGGGTCGGAGTGGACTAATTCTCTTTTACCAATCCTGGATGGTCTTTCTGCAGTGTTATTTCAGTAGCAGTTAGCTGTTCGTTTTAACTGCTGCTGAACGGAGTTAGTACAGCTCTGGAGGCGTACAGGTTTCGTGTGTGTATGCACATTTGCATGTTTATACACACGTGCATATATACTCAAGATTTTATACGTGAAGTAGTGTGTGTACGATCAGAACTAGATGTAACTGTCCCTTTATCACCCAAGTTTGTTGAAAGATGTATGATGTTTTTAGAAAACTTGATCTGAATGTCATTACACTCAATTAGGACACCTAATTTTGTATTTCACCGACCTGGGTTTCCTTTTTCCATCCAATCCTTCTGTCAGCAAGTAAGAACTAATTGTGCTCTTGTGCCCTTGGCTAATCGTAGCAGATGGGTGGCTTTTCCCCAGTCTTTGCAGAGCTTTGACTTGAAAACATGAACAACTTCACTGTATAAGAACACTTTATTTGTTCCATAAACTGTTTCATAGTTGAAAATATATCTTAAAAAAAAAAATCTGATCCAAATGATGTGTATTGTCACCAAGAGTTTGTCTGCTCCAGAAATTTGTTTTCAAGTCCTCAAAGCCGGTCACATATAGCTGATGCCTCTTCACGTGTAACTAATGTATATTAATGATGCTGGTGTAAAGATCAAGGATCCCATGATACTGCAGAATGAAGCACTGCAATGTAAGCGTATTTTTCTTCAAGTACAGTGTCGTTTCCATTAAACATAAAAACAGCCAGGCTATTCAAAATGAATAGGCTGTAGTCCTCATTTAAGTAGCATAACATAAAAGGACTGTGATCTTAGACTTCTCAGATCCATTGGTTTTGTATTTGTACCTTGTTGGGATTTTCGGTGCCTTGCCTGGGAGAGAGGTTCAGCCGAAGCCATGCGAATACCTTTCAGGCATGCTCTATGCATACTTGACAGGTGGCTAAGATTTCATACAGAAACCGGCAGACTTCTGAAGTAATTTTTTTCTTGTATTCTGTGGTTTTATTTGGATTATTTGACGTTAGTTTCGATGTAGCTAACTGCAGCGGTGTCTCAGTCATTGGAAGGTGAGGGAAGTTGGAATTGTGTTAAGCCACAGCGCAGGCTGGTATTGGGTCTGAGGGTAGGTAACCTTTGTATTTAGGGATCGCTCCTATGGCCAAGGTAATAGAAAAACTCTGTAGTTTCTCCGAATTGTCCTTTTCTGTCCCGCAATAACTAAATCAGAAAAGATTTCCGCTGAAATTGTGACACCAATGTCATCAGTCTGTAATCCAGTGAAGTCCCTCTGAAATCTACTTCCACTTCTTTTATAGATTTAATGCCTCTACATAAAGATCCCTATTTTATGAAATGTTTTGGTTGAAGTTATGCTTGTGTTTGGTGCAGCTTTCACACAGATAATGGTAGTTATGTACAAATATAGAAGTACACCCTTCCTGCAAGTGCCTAAAAATGTAATTGCAAAACTGTGGCATCGATCCCTTTTAAGCCATTCATCCATGATGGCACCTGAGAACTTGCTTATGCTAACAAAGCAAGTTGGAACTGTTGACTGTAACTGCTTTTACAATGAGGTTTAAAATAGCATGCTGAGTATGTGTGATATCAGAGGTTTGGTTGACATTACATGTCTCTTCTTTTGCTTTTTTTTATTGTCCCTCTCCCTCACTAGCATCTTCATCCATATGTGCTGTATTTTGTTTGGTTAGAGTCTGGGGTTTGGTTGGTTGGTTGGGTTGGGTTTTTTTCTTCTTCAAATACAGACATACCAGCATCAAAAAGTGGACCATTTTTTTAATGCTTGTAGTATTTGTTTCCTCATGTTCTCTCATAAGCCTCTTGCTCAGAGTTTGTAATTATGAATTTCTTTACTTGTTCATCTTTCTCTGATTCTCCTGGTAGGCAGGCAAGTTTAGCCTGTCTGGAAGAGCACAGTCAGGATGAAATACTTCAGTCAATTATTTAACTGTTAGCATCATGCTGCACTGAATACTAGTGTAAAAGAAAATAAATTGGAAACATCTGTTTTCTTTTTCTCGTGACAAGAACAAAGAGATATATTCTATTGAAATCAAAGGTGGCAAATATAGGAGTAATAAAAGGAAGGTATTATATGCATCTTTCACACATATAATTAGTCTATGGAACTTACTGTCACAGGAAATTATTGAGTCCAAGGATATAACAGAATTTGAAATAGAATTGGGCAGGTATGTGGTTATCATAAATGTTCAAAGTTAGTCTTATTAATTATGGTGATTTTCGAGCAATGTTAAACCCATGTTCCTAGGCTTAAGCAAGTTTGTCTTGAGATGTTGTATCAGAAGACCCTGCTGTTTTTGTGTTCCTTTGAATTATATTTGCCTATAGACTAAAATTTACTTGAATTCTGAGCATTGCATGGAAATCTTTTTGTCCAGTTCCGGCTTGTACATATGCAAGCATTTTTCTCCCTCCGTTCTTCCACATACACATGCATGCACCTGTCTTTATATCTCTTTGAGACTGGATATCCTCCTCATATATTTTCTTTGTCCCTTTCCATGTCCCTTTCTATATCAGCTCATGCCAGGAATGACCATTATGTATCATGTCTGATCAGGTTGCATGAGAATGCCTACGGAAGTGACCTATGAAGTGAGCAATAGAATCCGAAGGCTTATGAATGATTAATACCTACACGGAGCAAGAGCCACAACGTTGATTAAACTTAAGTATGCTGTGATGAGTGAAATCACTATATTTTTGTAAAGGAAGTGATGATGGTAGCAGGCTCTTTACCATGTCTTGGCTTTTTAATAAGTGGCACTTCAAGTTATGGAATTAATTCCACAGAGTGGAAAAATATCAGGAGTGAAGTAATAAATATGTTAAAAGGTTTGACTGTTGTAGTTGACATTTATGCCTGCAAATCTCAGCAGACCTTTAAACCACACAGTTCCTATACGTTGGGGCCAGGGAGGAGAAATATCTTCTTGATATGCTAAAGCTTTTTTTAATTAAAAACAAGCAAACAAAACCAAAAAACCCCCCAACCAACCAAATAAAAAAAAAAAACCCAAAGAAAAAATAACAAACCCACATTTGTATCAGAAAGAAAAGAAAAAAGTAGTTGAGCAAAAGCATAATAGAAACAACAGTTAGAAAACCCTGGGCATTAGCCAAAATATTCCTGGTCTTCAGATTCTCTTATGGGGAGTCTAGAACGGCAACTTGAATAAATCATGTGGCTTTAAAGGAAAGAACATTAAAATGTCTCCTGTAGAGGAGTTCAGCTCTGCAGAGCTGTGTGCATTCCTTTGTAAGGTTCTGCTCTTTTGTAATTATCTAAAAGCTACAGTCAGATTAATGACGGAAGCAAAGCTTCTTGCTTGTTTCTAAGATGCTCAGCAGCAGCATTGATTGATAACAAACTCTTAGAGTTTATTCTTCCATAAAGAATACAATATTCTGTCTTTTTACAGGATGTAGAAGCAACAAGGCTTCTTTCAAAAGTGTTCTTTGCTGACAGTAAGTGTGAGAATGAGGAATGCCATAATTACTGACTGGGCTAAGTGTGATGAAGCAAATCCCCAATCAAAATGCTTTGCAGCAATCTGGCTTCTGCAGCCACTGCTGGTTTTTCCAGGTTCCCAAAAGAGATTTCTTTGTCCTGCATTGCGTACGAATTTGTTCTGCTGAATTTGATGGAAGTTTTGCCATCAGACTGATACAGAAGTACTGTCTTCTAGAAAGACACTTGACAAATGTATTTGCTAACAGGACAGATCTTTAACAACGCATGGTCTGCTGCAAACTTCTTACTTTGAAAATGGGGAAGAAACTTATTCTTTACTGGCCTAGTGCTCATTAAGGGCATACCTATGGTCATAAGTCTTCCCATTTTGAAAATGGAAGGGCAGTAGGTTTTTCTGGCATGTGAATGAGAACAAGGCTTAATATAGACACATACAAAGTAATGCCTTGTCCATCAACTTTTGTGTAGTCCTGTCCTCCACTTTTATCTCAAAACGAGTATTGGAGAAGTAGGTGGATTTTGGAGAGGAGAGTTGGAAATTATTAAAAAAGAAACTGGAGGAGTTCTCATGTGATGACACGGGGATTGTTTCCTTCAGAAAATAGACTGAATATTTATTTTTCTTATTATTATTCCCTAGAGAAAATAGATGGGAAGTTTATTGTCCTCTATATGGAATGAGATTAAAAAACAGAGAAATCGAATTTATTTAATTTTTACAGAATGAAATTAGACACAGGGATTCCATGCTGTATTACATTGCTGAAGTCAGGAATTTAGCAAGCTTCAAAAAGACTCAGGCTCCTATAGAGGCCAAAACCAGACAGAATTACCGCAGCTTGTTTGTAATACCTATTTCGGAACGGAAACATAGATGCCTGTTTTTGAGGCTCAGTCAGTTACTGCTGAGGATGTCGCTAAGGTAGGGGAAAGCAGAAGACCTGGCAGGAGCCTTCCGATGCCCATCTCTGCCCCACTTGACACTGGCAACCAGTGAGAGACAGGGCATTGGAGTAGGTGGACATCAGATCAGATCCAGCCTGGTGATTTCCTATATTTCCTAGGATAAGAATACGTGTGTATTACACATACATCTATATATATGTGTGACAAAAGCACCTCTAAGAAGTAATTTCCAAAAGTATTTCCCGTAATGTTTTTGTCAAGTTAATATCTCTCTCAAAGAATTGAGTCTGAAAGCTGAAAAGGAGTGTGCACATACTTTAGTGTCTTACTCCAGTACTTAATCTTAAGGTTGACTTTGCCTGATCAAATTTCAAGTTTGTATTATCATTAACTCATGGCTTGAAAATTACATGTGTGACACGTAGTTTTACGTATATTTATACAGAGTGAATTAAAAAATCATTTTAGTATTGGTTAGGTTGCTACTCTGTTAGTGATACTACCACTGGGATGATTTTTGTTGATCTGTTTGACTCTTCTGTGACAGGCACAAGCTCAGCAGGAGAGACCTGTTTTCAGTTAGTTTGCCTTAATTGGAAAAAAAGGAGTTGTCTCATAAAAAACTTTAAATGACATCAGATTAAAGCTCCAATATAAAATAAAAAATTATTAGAAGTCTGTTTTAATGATGGGAGTGTCAGCTGCCTTTGGTATTTGTCTGTTCTTACTGATTTATTAAGAAGGCTATTTGTGTGTATTCTAAGGGTTTTATTTACTGGTCTTTCTGAACTGAGATCTTGACACAGAAACTTAAATGAAGAAATATCTCTTTATTATTTTATCTTGAAAGTTCAAGTAAGATTGCCTAGACTGGCTGAGGAACTTTCTGGCATAGTATAAATATATTTACATTGTAAACATATTGCTGTTTGAACATCTTTATTTCTCTAAAAAGAATATTTGAAATGCCTTTCAGTGAGAAAATCAAAGTGAATGAAGCTGTAGTGACTGGAAACAAACCATTTTTCTTTGTTCTTACAGTGCTTTTCCCTACCTTCATACCCCGAATCCCTGCGATTTGTAGCTAATGATAGATTCATTCCTCTTCTTACGTTGTTACGTATGTAAAATTACATCGAGCATGGGTATTAATGCTGCCAGCTCTTCCAGGTGTTCTGCCATACTACTGTATGCTATAATGCCGGTTTCGTATTTGTGCCTAGTAAGAAGTAACGTGTTCAGTTTTTCTTCAAAAAAATTTGTCGTGTAAAATTAGGTGCAGAGTGTACATCTATCTCTGTGTGAGTTTTACAGTTTGTAGTCCTGCCTCTTTATTTCTGTGGCCGTCTGTGTGGTTACAGCCTGACAAAAGTGCTGCACAACTCTCAGGACGTACCCAGGAACTTTCTCCCAACCTTGTCACCCTGGCTTTAAGGTGTTACTTGTAACCATGCTCAGGTTAAAAGGTTAGAAAATGCAAACTGCTGTCTCTAAAGCGCTTGCAAGTGTCTGTGAGGTATGTTTTGCTCCTTCTGTCTCTATGAAATATGACAGAAAATCCCATGCTAGCAGTACTACCCATTAAAATGTTAACACCATCCAGTAAAGAAACGCAAAGTTTTAGTAAATGCCACTAAAGATCCTTCTCTCTGAACTTCGTGGGTTGCACAGGAGGTTTATGAGGAAAATATGTCTCTTTTTTTTTTAATGACTAGAAAAGCCTACAGATCAGGGGAACATACCTGAAGCATTATTTAACGTCTTTAAGTGTTTTCCGCTAATTACAGTGTAAACTTAGCATAATTTCCCCCCCCGCCCCCGTGATAGCGTAAGGTTGAAACTTAGTTTAAACTAAGAATGCCAGTGATCAGCTGAAGAAGCAAAGTTTCCAAGCCATGCAGGACCAGGAGGGATGCTGAGGAGGACGCCTGGACTTCTTGTGCTCGCTGGTAGTTCCCTTCTACCTGCCTCCTGCCGACCTCAGCAGAACTTAACTGCCACCCATGGGTGTTGTCTTTCCAGCCTATTAAATTGTTGCTGGGTCTTCTCTCTTTGGTGGAAATCAGGGAGGAGCAGACACCCGTGTTGGCTTTTATGTGTGTGAACGTGGCATGCTTTTTATAAAAGGTGTAAGTGATGTAATGCCCTAAGTTGAAACTCTTATTGCCTGGCACTTCATTGTCTTTAACGTTTCCTTACATTCAGGAGATACTTCCAGACAAAAATGTCATGAAGTGAAGGCATTAATGTGTTGTGGTCAATGATGTGTTGTGGAGTGTGGTTTTTTTGGTTTGGGGTTTTTTGTTTTTTGTTTTTTTTTTTGCTTTGGGGAGAGTTACTTAACATCAATTGCCAGATAGCGTTCTGGAGAAAAAAGATAATTTGTGAAGGACTGTATCTGCCTCTTCAAGTTAAGGCGTGCAAGTTGGCCCCAAAACCATATACATTGTTTAAGAGCACTGCTTAGTCCTTCTGTGGCTCCTAATGTGGATTAAATTTAATGTTCCTAATGCTTTGAAAACAAAAAAAAACCCCACAAAACTTTAGAAGGCCACCACAAATTCCTATTCATGCTATCCTTATGCATGTGAAAATGCTATCAAGAAATCAAAAGCCTATTTTTGTTTTTAAATCCCTTGAAAGATTGTTGTTAGTTTTGCTTGGTGTGTTTTTTTTTTATTCCCAAGTTTTTGCCCTCCTGTCAGCTTCAAAATAATATTTACGTAAGAAATGGCTACAGTAAATGCTGATTAGCTATTGTGACTGGCTGATGATTCCAACTTATTAATGAGAACAACTTGCAGTGGTATATAAACAATTTTTTGTGACTGCTAAGTAGTTGGCTGACAGCTGTGCTATATTAAACTGTAGGTAATCTTGTTTTACTTAAAAAAATAGTAAACTTGCATCTCAGATCTCTCCGATAAAATTTCTAGTCTGTGCGTGTTCAAGTTTCAAAACTCAAAGGCAGTATTTCCAAATTACTTTTCTGCTAGGCAGCTTTGATACTTTAGAATTGTGAAAATCAGTAGAGAGATGCTCTGGGTAGTGCAGTATAACTAATAATAATTTGATGTTGCTTTGAGCAACCAAATTTTGTTTTGGTATTGGGTGGTTTGTTCAATTTTACTGCCATCACCTGCAGTGAAATAGATCAATCCAAATGCAATGATCTTGATTTATTTAGCAAATGGCAAGGAAAGGAAGTTAATGTAAAGAGTTTAATGTAGGTAAAGGAGATGGGGAAGACATCCAGGTTAGATTTTTTTTTTTTTTTTTTACTTTTTAGGTTTCATGTATCATTAAGATACATCTTTCAAAATACAATATATTTTGATTAGCAACATACCGTTATCAGTATCGGCATTGGTATGCTGATGAGAAGCAATATAATGATGTGAAGCCAAGACAATGGGATAACCTGGTTCTCTAGTTAAGTGCTATTGACTCTACCTGCCCTTGATCTGGTGGGAAAAAGATTCTGTTGGTGTTGATTGACTGATGGATTTGTTTTAATTTGTAGCACATTTTTAGGGTGAGTTAGTCGGTAGGTAGGTAGGTGGTGGGACAGGCAGATCAGTTTTGGAGCGTGTGGTACATGAGCAGTTTTTTTTTTTCCTTAGGTTATGTTCTCTTGAAAACTTGAAGTTGCATATAAACTAGCCATCTTAAAATACTGCATCATCTGTTCTGAGTACGGACTTTAAACAGAATTCCTGTAGTTCAGTGCAAGAGAGACGGTAGTGCGTCTCTAGCTGGCGATGCATTGTCTGCCCTCTGTGAAATAGCCCTTTTCCTCCCCGTGGAAGTCAGAAGGCTAGCCCGAGGAGCCAGCGGGGTGAAGCCACGAGCACCATGTCCTTATTAGTTTGAGGAAGTTCAAGAGTCTTGTCTGCTTTCGATTTTCAGCATAGCAGGGGCGTCTTGCCAAGCGTTACACATCATCTTTAACTTTCTGGGGCCAGTTTTTCCACGCTGGTTTGTAGCTGCTGTTGCCCTTTTAATTAAAGTTGTTTCGTATATGCATTTCTTGATCTACAGAATTACTAGTTATAATGAAATCGATCGGCAAACTGATGATAAAAGTCAAAGATAACCAGTCCACTATATTATCTCAATGCTAGATAGGTTAACTTATGAAATAGGTGGGATTTTTTTTTCTTTTTTTTCTCTACCTAAACGGGGCAAGTGACTTTTGAAGAGACAGAAGCTTCCAAATCATGTGGGTCCAAGCTTAGCAGTTTTACAATTGCTGTACTACAAGGTGCCTAAATATTTATGATGTGCTGGGCTTTTTTATCTGTTTATTGAGACCACCTTTCATATTCCCACACTGATACGGACAGGACAGGAGGTGGGCATAGAGGACACACACAGGTGTAGGTCCCAGCTTGATTCTGGAACGGCAGGTTAATGGTGGCGGACTTCTCTTTTCCCTAATGGATAAAGCATGGTATTTAGGGGAGAGCCCTCTAATCATTTAATGTAGCACTATTAGGGCTGCTTATGGGGAGGAAGGGGACGTAGTTGAACTGTTTTGTTGTCAGAGGGGGTAGTTTCTTTTCCATGTGTGAAGAACCTACTGCCAGGAGGAAGTACAGCTTTTGTTTTCTGTTGAGGGATACACCACATTTGAGATTAGTGACACAAGAACTTTTGTATTTATTAACAGTATTGATTCTCTTTTATTGTCTTTAAATACAGGACTGTCAATTTGAGGCTGGGGAACCACTTTAAGAGTATGTTTGCTTTACAAAAGCATTAAAATTACAGAAACAAATAGGTTTACTAGTTATGTTTCTATACCATCTTCCAAAAAACTGTTGGACTGTGAATAAGCCCCAAGCAAATGGTGTAGATGCAAAAATGGTGCATTTGTGAAACTGCCTAGTTTTGCTTACCAATTGTAAATTACACATCTGTGCCACAAATACTAAATTTGGAAATGAGGTCTGATGATGTGAAGGAATTTCTGTCCCCCACGTTGGCAGCTAATAGTCCAGTTGACAAACGGCAGGAAGGAAACTGAAGTAAAAATAACACAAGGTTAAGTTGGCAGAGCACAGTTTCTACCATCGCATCTTCTTGTCATTTTAAATAAGCCATTGCTAATTGTTAGGCGAGTCAGATTCTCTTCTGTTCTTCCCAATTTGTTTTATTGTTTCTTGTGCAGGGTATTATTTAATGGGAGATGCAAGGTCAAATATAAGCCAGTACATTTTAATTTATTTAAATTTTGGTCACAGTGTCAAGCTATAACTATGAGGACAAAGGGAAAACAGATTTGCATGCAATGAAAATAATTTCATTGACTACTTAGTTTGGCATTTTCTGTATTTGCATACTGTACATACTAAAGCCACAGACTTGCAGAAGCCTCTCTGCAGTCATGTTGGACACTGAAAATGTTCCTACGCGTTGTGGAGCAAACTTCCAGTGCTTTGGAGGTGGAGAAGGCTAGGAAGAAGCCACTGCAAAGGAAAACAGAAGCCTTTGAGAGCTGAGCAGGCTGGATTTATTTTCAGTTTTGGAACCAATGCTAAATGGATTAATTTCTCTTGAACCTTTTTATGAGGACTTGCTCCTAAATTGAAGTGATTATTGTTAAACTAAATAGACCTGCAGCACACTCCTGAGACTATCATGTCTCCTTCTGACCTCCCTGTTAACTGAGATTTTATTTTAAATCTTTGAAGCCTGGTTTAAAAATCAAACTCTGCAGTGAAATTATTCAAGAGGGTTGGCCTTTTCACCGAGTAGTTTAGTAGTAACTTCACAGTAATATTTTGCAGAGACTGAAATATTTCAGGTGAAGGTCCTAAATTTGCAAGTACTCCTGGGCATTTCTTTTCCTGTTGTAATTGAAGAGAGTGAGATTTTGGCAACGGTAAGGCTCTTGGTTGTTGTGTGATCTGATTGCCAAGTATTTTTTAAATAAACTGGAAAACCTAGTCTTTTTTTCCTCTCTTACCACGAGGAAATCCCCCTGAAACAGTTTTCCCTGAAGTCTCATAAATCTCTGTATAACACCTTCTCAGTTCCATTATCAGAGCTATTTAGTTATTTAGTTCCTTTTTTTAACCTGGTAAGAATGTAATTCGCTGCATCATTTATCCTCCAGTTTAAGCCTTGTGCAATTTACGTGCAATTTTTCAAACCCCCCCCCAATTTTACATTAATCTGATACTTAAGGTAAAAGCTTTCCCAGATGCTAAACCAGAAATTTTGTGCATGCTCTTCTCTGTTAGAAGTGTGGTGGGATTTGTAAGGTACTTACCCTTGTGCAATAATATTGTGACTGCCATTTTAAATTTAAGGCAGAAAATACAGTACCTTCAATGAGTTACAAGAAAAACAATAATATTTACTGCTTTGTACTTGAAAACCATGCCCCTAAACTTGCTTTAGAAGGAGAATTAAGTTTTGTTATCACAATTTTATGGTTTGGATTGCTGTAGCAATATAACGTTCCATCTTTGCTCGCTTACCTCTGCTTTCCCGCCTTTGCTCCCTTCTTATGTTTCAATTAAAGCCAGCTGCAACTTTTTCCTCTTGCTGTCTTTTCCCTGTGTCTCTCGCTGAGCTTGCAGCCATTTCACCTACGGTCAATCCATCATTTTTAGCTAATTTTAACACAGAGGAGCAGCTTGGCTGTGTATAATGACAGTGGGCAAAAAACACCACTCTGATTCACATCGTCTCGTGGTAATTCATTATGTTACCTTTAACTTTCCATGGTTGCCCGGAAGGGGTTTTGTTGTGTTGTGATTTTTTTCTTTCTTTTTTCTTTCATTTCCATTCTTTGACTAAAAATGGGAGGCAAGAAAACTATATCCCACTCTTAAACTACTTGACCAAAAAATGGCAATTAAATGGATGGCCCAGGGTATCCTTTTAACTACTAATGTCTTGTCCTGTTGAATTTCTTCCTAATAACTGTGTAATGTTTTAGTGCTTATTTTATAATTGCAAAACCTGTTTAAGTTGTGCACACGAGTCTTTGGATTGTGTTGTAGTGTGCTTAGCATAGTAAGGTCCTTTCTGTGAATGGAGCGTCTTGGTGCTATGGTAATAAAAATAATAGTAATAACGTTTTGGTGGCTAAAGCATGTGCAGAAGGTGACAGTTTATTTCTAAAATTAGAGCTATGCGTTAATACAAAGTTTTTGAAGTGACATTGTGGCCAAAGGATAAGCTGCTTTTTTGTTTGGTAAGTTTTAACTCTGTTCTTTGACCTTCCCATTTTTAACACAGCTAGCTTGAAGATCTGTAGAGCAAAATTTCTTTGAATGAGGGAATTTGTCAGTATGAGTTTTTCAACAGCGAAGTCTTCTTTGTAGACCCTGTGCCTGCCTTACCCAGTGATCTAGGACTTCTGGGGTACTTCTGCAATCTCTGCACCAGATTCAGCCTAACAATGTAGGTGAGCAGGCTCAGCGTGGACCTACTTGGTGGACTACCAGAAAAGAATGCATATTTACCCTGAGGTCAGGAATGGGGTGGATTAGGAGGGAAAATCAAGGTGTACCAGAATGTCATGTGAGAATAATATGCTGCCTCCCTGCCAGTCAAAATTTCTAATACATTTTGGGCTTGCATCCTTAAAAAAAAAGGGGGCAAAAAAAACGGGGGGGGGGGGGGGGGAACAACAAAAAAGGGAGGAAAAAAAAAAGAAAAACAAAGACCTTCTGACAGTCAACTAAATATTTCCTAAAGCTGCCTAGTAAGGTGATATGTACATGACCAAGATGCAATTCAGTGTTCAGTCATTCACTGTTTCTTACTACAAAATAAAACAACAACAACAAAAATGGATATTACTATCAGTTTGTAGTGGCGCAGCTTTACGTTGGAGATCGTTAGATTCTCTGCCACCTTGGAATTCCCATGTGCCATGAGTATGTTTGCTTTCTGATTTGAGCAGTGTCCCTTGGAAAAGATCATGTCTGCAGTGTTTTTGGAAATTATATTTATTTTCCACAAGTGTACAACTTCGAAACAGCTTAGCTACTTGCATCAGACTCTTCTTGTTGCAGGCAAAATAGCCTCAGAAACAGAATCTAGGGATGTGGGGTAGTTGGGGTATGAGTTCGTGGTTTTCTTACTGGCAGTTTTAATGGAAACAAATTGTAGTTTTTTCTTAGCTGTTGTTTACGTCAACATGCCATGAAATTGCCCTTCTTCTCACCACCCTGGCAGATAGCCTTCTCTGGCATTTTAAACTACTATGCTAAATTAGTTAGCTTTTAAAAGGAATATATGCCTCTTTGGTATAGCAGGGTATTAACCTAGTGTCTGTAGCATCAACTAATTTTTGATTCATTTATTACTACAGTGACCTGCTATTACATGCTTTCCCTGTCTAAAAGAAGAGGAACTGAGTTATTCACCGGGCTGTATTTTCACTAGAGGAAAAGCTTATGTTATCATTTGGTCAACTCCTAGAGAGGAGTAGGTAGTTTCCAAATGTACCAGCAAGTTGACATAAACAGCGGGCTCTTTCTGAGTCATTCTCCTGGAAAGTACCAGCAGTGTGTTCCCAGGGATTTTCATACATTAGCTATATGTGTGAACACCAAAAAATCCTGCCTTCCCTCCATGGCATAGGCATACTTTGAGTGATTTGCCCAGAGGTGCCCAGGCAGAAGAAGGAGCTGAGTCTGTGCACCAAAAAAATCAGAGTGATATCATATAATGTATGCCTCAGGTGGAGGCTGTATTTGGCTGGCTTAACACAGAAAAGCCACGGGCTGGCTGTTCTTGCAGACTACCTGTCAATTCAGCCTTTTCAATACATGAAAAGGGGGGGTGTGTGTGTTCTTCATGAACACTTAATCCAGAGATTAAGTGTCTGAGAAGACAGTCCTATGTTTGCAATTGCTCAGTACTGCAAGGCATCTGAGCCGATCTACCTAGGCATCGTTCTGTTCCTCAGCCTTTGCTGCAGGCATTTCTAATTTACCTGTTTGGTTTTTAAATCAAAAAAGAAGATGGAGCCTGCCAGCAAAGGGAGGCAGAGCAAGATGAGCTTTTCCCAAAGCAACACAAGGCTGGTTGGGACTTGGCCCAGGCAGAACTTTGAGCTTGGTCTTACCTGTGCCGAGACTTTCTCTCTGCCTTGCCTTTACCAGCAGGATTCAGACTGCTGCTTCTAGGCCTTGAACAGAAGAGAACAAGAGTCCTTGAACAGAAACTGCCTCGGCGCTGGGTGTTGTTGTCGTAACATCTGCCCAGAGGATAAGCTAGAAGCAACTTGGGAATGATCAGAAACAGTTGTTACAGCGGGTGCAGCACATCTTCGCTGCCTATAACACTGTTTTTTCAGGGAAGTCAGATCTCAGCTGCACTGCTGTGTAACACATGCTGCCTGATACGATAATGATGGGTTGGGATTTTTTCAGTTTTCTTTTGGATGTCATATTTCGCTCTGCATTACTGGTCTTTGTCTCATTTCTGTCTTTGGAAGTGAAGAGGTCGTGGGCTATTGCGTTGAATACAGAAAGTTGTTGCTCCTGTACTCTTGTCTTGCAGTGGTAACAATTTCTATTTAATTGATTAAAATTGTCTTCCCAGTGGTCATATGTTGGACAGCTTCAAAATGTTGCGTTGGTAGATCTAGACACTTAATTTGAGTAGTGGTGACACGCATCAGGCAAGGTGGCAGCTGTGCCTGTGAGCACTGTATCTATGCATCAGTGAATTTCTTTTAGAAGCAGATAATTGCAAGGATTTAAAACAAAGAATGTAATCTTTAACCTTTGACAGTTTTTATATCTCCACCAAAAGTTAATGCCACTGCACTTGTGCTGTGGTCCAGTGTTGCCACTTTTCTATTAAGCACCAGCTCTTCTTGAGCTGCTTGATATTACCTAATTCTAATGTAAATCCGAGCAATATTGCACTCTGAAAGCTGACTTGCGTCTTCCTCTTTCAGTCTTTCCTTTATAAGAAATCAATGTTAATATGTAAAAATTGGACATCTACAGCTATTTCACTCTGTTAATTGAATTATGAGAAGCTTAAAAGGTAAGCTTAGTACATCACTGTTAAAGCCTACTGATGTCTTACAAAGATGTTGCACTCTTTTAATATGGAAGTCTAGCAGTATATTACTTGCATGCAGTGATAACTCTAATTGGAAACCTAATAGGATACAGGAGATTTCTAAGACTATAACAAATAATAACATATTATTTTTTAAGTCTATGGGATTTTTTATTGACAGTCCTTTGGGTTGAAGCTGGAAATAAAATGCAAAATGTTGAAATATTTCTCATTGGTTCAGAGGGCTGTATTCAGTGCTAATCGCACATCACATTTCTTGAGTGCTGACGTGCTCCCACTGGGCAGTTCTGGTGATATAAACTCCAATAGTAAGTCGGTGCTAACAAAGCTCAAGTACCTGTTCCGTTCAGTAGCTCCATCTTTAGGGGGTGGAGGAGAGGATGATCGCCGGCGCAACTTGCAGTAATGACAGCGTGTCAGTAGGTTGCCAATATGTAAGTAAAGAGGTGACTCCCTGGAGTAATGGCTAAGGGTGCCCCAGAGAGCCCTTTTCAGTAAGTTTGCACAGTTAAGCTGTTGTCTTTTAAGAAGTAGAGCTTCCTGCCAAAATACAACACTCTTCCAGCCTAATGCACAAGCGCCAGCTGGAGAGTACCGAGTGCCCAAATGTACGGACCTGCGCAGGACAGGGACATGGAGCAGGATGCCAGAAGTGTTCAGGCTGGAAGGGCTTTTGCTTTAATTTGGTACCCATCTTGAGCGGCGCAGGGTTTTGTGTTCTGCACCGAGAAATCTTTCCCTGGTGACTGGTGTGTCACTTCGCAGAGAACCTGTCTGCCTTCTCTGCTTTCCTGCACGCTCCCCTTCCCCTGGAAACATGCTTTTAGTCATAGCTCCGCTGCTGTTGAACTGTTTAGCACCAACATATTGCAAAGTTTTATTTTTAGTTTAATCTGAAAATAGAATTTTAGGTTTGATAACAGAACTAACTCATTTCTCTCCCCTGATTCCCCTGCTGTCAAGAACATGTTCACCAGTACTGCAAAGAGCAGGGGAGTAAAGCATGTCTCTGATCCCTGCTGTTAGATTGAGAATTTATGTTTTTGTAATAGTATTTCTGTTAGTAACACTGTTACTAACACCTAGCAATCACTCTGGTTCCCTTCACATTAATCAAATGCATATTGTTGTGTATATATTGAATTTATTGGATTGCCTTCCCTCTCCAGTAATGCTGCTCCATGATTTTTATAATATGAAAAGAGCCTTTTTTTATCCTTCTGTCTTATATTAGCCTTGTTAAAAGAATGGGGGGAAAAAAGAGCAGCTTGGCTTTCATTGTATTAGGGCTGTTAAAATCCAACCCCTTACAGAACAAGGGGAAAAGCGATTTCTGAAGTCATAGCACATCCATGATGGAAAAAGCTGTGTCAGCACCTCCCTTTTATGCAAAGGGAGTTTTCAGCTCTGGCATCTCCCTGATAAAATATGACCATAGCAGCACAGAAAGAAAGAGGTAGCAATGGAGTCCTAAACCATTAATGGCTTTATAGGTTGATCTGTGCTTAGAAATACTCAGTGACATATGGCATGCTACAGAATGCAAGTGTCTGAGGATCTCAGTAAAACTAATTTTTAACAAGCAGACGTTTGTGTTCTGCAACACCTTTAGTTTGTACTGCTCTTGTGAGCTGCTGGCAAGTTAGGGAGAATCTACAATTAGACAAAGCTGATTTGAGAAAGTGCTGTTTTAATTTGACAGACTGTTTTTAATTCCCCTTGCAAAAGCCGTTCCACAATACAAACAATATCAATGGGATGAGTTCATGTGGCTTTGGTTTAGAAATCAGTGTAGAAAAATTTATGAAAGTGTAGAAAATTTTGACATTTGAGTATTGTCATGTATTTGGCTTCCTTCAATATACAATGAGCAGTAATACAGGAATATATTTTAATTTTGAAGAACACACAAGATCAATAAAATCAACGTAAGTCCTTAATTTATTTAGTATGGTCTTTGACGGGGTGCAGTTTCCTTAAGGCTGAGCTGAAAGAGCCATTTCTGAAATACAGTAGGAAATTGTTCTTTGGAAGTTAACTTTTCTGTTGTGTTGAGATTGTGTAGCTTGTTAAGAAGTTGTTCTGGGCAATGCTTCTCTTACACGTGTTAGGAGAGATAAGCTGAGAAAAACCATACCCTACCTCTAGTTTCTCAGCTTTACTAAGCAGTCTGGAACACTGATAAACCCAGGTAAGATTTCTGAGATTTTGGAAGTATTCGATCTACTTCTCATCCCCAGCTTTACTCCAGGTGGTGTATGCAGTGTGGCACTGAAAACATTCTTCCATATCCTGCTTGGAGAATGTAAGGGGTCATATTTATTTGAACTGTGGTAATATTCCTAAACCATTTGGTTGTTTTTCTCTCTCAGTGCTGGCCCCAAAGGTGATAACATCTACGAATGGAGGTCAACCATTCTAGGACCTCCAGGTTCAGTCTACGAGGGAGGCGTTTTCTTCCTTGATATCACATTTACACCAGAATATCCTTTCAAGCCTCCAAAGGTAAGAGACCTGTAGCTGATGTCTTATGTTACGAATGCTCAACAGACCATCAAGTAGCAAGCAGTGTTAATGGGATGTAGCCCATTTAAAAGCCACTCTCTTTAAGAACAAGCTCCTTCCAGATATTACATTGGTTTCTATTAGCTAATGTTAATGGCTTTTCCAATCCACTTGCTCACTATTTTAGAGCTTGTTTTCTTTTTCCCTGATTCTGTTTATAAGAGGTCCTAAGCAATTAGCACTAGCATCAGGACAGGACTGAGAAACTGAAAAAGCAAATAAACTTGGGGAGAGGAGAAAGGATGCAAATACTTGTTTCTCAAACCACTGAGTTACCATAAGCATAATGGTTGTGTGTGTTTTGACCGCTAAAGTAATATTTAATTTTTCAGTTTTGTTGGGTACTTGTGTTGTTCACTTACTTGTACAGTAACAAACTTTTCCTGTAGGTGTGTTGTATTTGTGAAGCTCTTATGTTCCAGGGTGGTGTTGTGTTCCAGTGCTACAAGGCAAATACCAGTGCAAGTGAATGTTATCTTGTGGTTCACATACTTGTCCAGAGGAAGAGTGTTGGGTTACAAGAAGAGGTGGTTGTGTATACACTTCATGTTTGCCTTGTATCTGAAAGCATTTATGTGCATGTTTAACTTTCTACTTAAAAGTAGTTGCACTGATGAGATAAACACCAATGACAGCCCCATCTTCAGACTTTGGATTAGTCTGCAGCAGGATGGACTCGCTGCTATAGTTCAGGCCATCAGTCCATCTCAGCAAAGACAGTGCTAATTGCTCATACCAGCCAAATTAAGGAAACTTTCTTGCCAGCATAACTTCAGGGTTTCTGGTAGTATCAAGAAGACCTTAAATTCTACCCTTAAGCTAGGGCTCCAATTCACAAGCAGCATGGTCTTTCCTGCTGATGCCTGTCCATCCCTCTTTGGAGGTTCTCAGGCAGCACGGATGGTTCTCTTGTGTCTTATATTAGAGTTTAATTCAGTTCAGAATATTTTTTCATTAGTTTGGTTTAATTGGTTTGCATTGGATGATTTATTGTCCAACTGACTATATGCAGTATCTGATGTCACGAGTCCAGTAAGCATTTAAAGAGGGAGCTTTTACCTTCTGCTGTGTGCTTTGCTACACCTTTGCTTTCTATGCTACAGGTCAGAAGCATTTATCATCCCAGGCTTATCCAGCCTGATGCCTTACAAGACCATATTATAAGTACGAGGGCTATTGAGACAGCCCTATGTGCCAGTTTTCCTGGTGCAGAGTCAAAGATACAGTTTTGTCGTTCCAGCTCAGCCCTGCTTTCTGCTCTACACTTCTGACAGGGATCTCTTTGCCTTTATCTTTGGACCTAAACCCTCACCAGATGAAAAGAAGGGTGGGATTAAAAAAAAACCAAACCAGACACCACTTAGTGAGGCCTTAAGAGACTAGGTTAGTGGAGATTGACTGTATTGTAGCAGAGTTGTATTTAAATGGAGTCTTTCATCTAACAGAGCCCAAGTTGGTTTACAAACCACATATGTGTATAGAAATAAGATGCATACAGCTTCAGTCACATTGAGATGGGATATAAGAGAAACCATAGCAGTGCTCTGACAGAACGTACTTGTGCTACTTGGGTACTTCAGGTTTAAATGAGTAACTTTTCTTTTGCTGAGAACCAAAGACTCTTATAGCAGCTCCTGTGTTACCACCTATGCTAGTTTTAATCAGTAATAATGTGGAAAATATAATTATCATATTGCTTCTGCTTTATTCCTACTGATCTGTTGATTTCAGATTGCCCAACTGTTTGCAGTGATGGATAAATAATTTGTGGGTCATCTGGAAGTGGTAGGACTAATGTAATTACCATAGCCTTCCTATTTAGGGCAAGAAATGAAGCAGCAGCTAGTTGAAACAAAACCCAGTGTATCATTTTCATGATAAGACTAGAAGAGCAGTAGAGTGGAGGTCATTTCAAAAGCCTTGACATCTGAAAAGATTAAGATATCTAGAGTGAAAGGACTAGTTTCCCTTGAATCTTCCATGGTAAGCCCAGTGGAAGGAAACCTCTGCTGCCTCTTTGAGTCCTTGGTAATTCTTACGAGGACAGTCCCTGCTGTGGGCTGCCCTGTGGTGAAGTGTCTATAGTAGAACACATTTCATAACTCTAAAATGAAAAGCCATTAAAGGATTTACCTTCTTACAGTGAGGTGAAACTGGTCATCCTGGCAGGTTTCCAAGCCCTTAGGAATACGTGTGAGAAGGTATTGAGGCTTAGCCACTACTGACAAATTCTGTGTGGTTGACAAGCATCCTACAGATGTGTAATGAAGCATATACAGGTGCAGCCTTTCAGGACTGGGTCTAACTCCAGCTGAGGATTTGATTCAGTCTGTTGGAGCAAACTTTTGGGAGTAGGATATGGCTATAGGAGAGCCAGAGGGTTGTGCTGGTTAACAGATTCCTGGAAGGATATTAAAGAGGTACTGCATTACTGTACTTGAGGCTGGAGAAATTAAAGGTCTTAAAATTTGACTTGGAAATGCACTGCACAGTACAAGGAACTTCAGTGGGAGAAATCTGATACAGGGACAGATACTCTCTCTCCTGTCCTAAGTATGTATAATGGAGTTCTTTTGCATTTATTGAGCATTCTATACAACACTTTGAAGATGTTAGCGTTAATCTGTTCTCTGCTTTTATGTTTTCTCATTTTGTGTGGTATTCTGGTTTTGCCTTTGTTTCAGCTAGCAATTGAGTCAGGCACATGCTGGGTGGGCCTGGATTCAGGAGAATCCAATAAACAAGTATAATTAGAATTTAAGAGTTCAGTATTTAGTCCTCAGGACGATTGCTATTCTTTTGTACTATTACAATGGACATTTTCCCAAGAGTTACATTATAGTTGTGCTAGATTTCATTTATCGAGGTGAAAACAGTAGCTTGTGTTGACCTGGTGTGTGCTTTGATCATTTGTATTAATAACCTCTAACCACTTCCTTCCCCCCACTCCCATTTTGCTGCTTGTGTAAAATAACCTCTGCTATCACTTCAGGGTAAGGTTGAGATTAGCTGCTTTTATGTATTTTCAAAAGCTGTGCTTAACTCTGTGTAGTTACTGCATTAACGTAATCTCAGGTGGGACATTTCCAAAGCATTGTTCAGTTACACTGTATTTTTCTGCTATGCCACATGCTGTTCTCTTGACCCTGAATACCTTGTACTACCTCCTGAGTAACTCAGTTTCTCTTGGTTTTGGTCTGAATCTGCTTGCTTATGTGATGATTTCCCGCCCCCCTTAAGGTGTAATGAACATTTACTTTAAACATTTTTGTTTGTTTTTAAGTGGGCCTCCAATTCCTCCCCTTCTCCCAGTTTCATTTGGGTTCCCTGCATGGCTGGCTTTTGTACCATCAGCAAAAATTGTAAATGGCAAACAGCTGGACTACATGTGTCTAACACCATCCCAGTTCTGACTTGCTGCTTAAGTGAAAACAAATTTAGATTTTTTCCCCACAGTGCTTTGGTTAGGTAGAGCTCCTCTAACTGGAGAAAACTGCTTTTGGTGCTATGGGTATAACCCTTAAGGATAGTATCTTAAGGTTCCTTAAGGAATCAGGCTGTTCTGCAAATATACGGGAGTCATCTTTCTCTCTTTTCCCTCCTTCCCAAATAATTATTAAAAAGTAAGTCTAATCCTTAGAGGCAAACATGATTTGTGCTTTGTTATCAGTTATTAGTCAACTGGACTGAGAGACTGCCTGCAGAAATTGCTTTATTTCTAAAATACTGCAATATTGAGTATTTAGCTTTTGTGCTCAGAATCAGGATTAACAACTTTCTGTCTTTACAAATTAGAACTCTTGACCTCTCTGTTAATTTGGTCCTTATTGTATCAGCTTGGAAATACTCCATGCTTCCCCTTCTGGAAGTATTTAATCTGTTAAAATCATTACCTCACCTACCTTTGGAAGCTGCCTTGGAAGGAGACCAAAGCTGCAGGTCAAATAGAGAAATATTGAGCAAGCAGCGGGCTGGGCTGAGGGCTGCTCAGGAACCCAAAGCAGAGCCATTGCCAACAACTGCAAATGCCACAAACTTCTGTTTTGCCTTAAACAGTATGGGTTGGGGCAGGTACCGCAGAGTCAGATCCACCCTCTGCTCAGGCTGGTGTACGTGGGCTTCCACCTGATTGTAGGGAGTCATTGCTGCTCTTCTGAGGGTTAGAGGATCTAGGAAACAAACATCGTTTTGGTTTGTTTCCTGCTAAGGTTCCCTAGGGAGAGAGCAGCAAGGGGGGGTCTTGGTTTTGGAGTTGCAGCTTGTTGCAGAAGGTGTGGGAGCGGAACACACCTCTCTGCTCTCTTGCAGACATTTTGCTATTCCCACCCATAATGTGCAAAAGTGTAGGGATTTGGGGTTGGGTTTTTTTTTTTTCCTGTTTTAATCTAAAATCCAAGCAGCTTACAAGGAACAAAGCAGAAAGTCTCCCCGAGCTTGCAGTATGGATGGCTCCTATGTGACAAGTAACTGCTTTTGAGAGTCCAAAAACAGCCGGTGTGCTCTGGGCATTGTTCTTGGGAACACTGCGCGGATGCAGTGCACGGGGACACGCCAGGCACTGCGGTTTTGTAGCTGTCACCCCACCCCATGCCTGCTCACCAAGCCTGCGAGGGGGAGAGTCACAGGCAAAATTTTTACATCAGGAAGGCAGTAAAAAAAAATGAGGGTTGGCTGGCAAGTTTTATGTGTGGGCTGGTCTAATCTTGAGAGAAAGCACTAGTGTGTTCTTGTCCACTTACAAGTGTGTTTCGCAAATACCCCCGTGACCTATAAACAGACAATAAAATTTGTGGGTGTGAATAGCTGACAAATTCTGAGGATTTACAGCATGAACCCGCTAACCTTTATTCACACAGATAATCCGAATTCATGCAAGTTCCACCAAATTTATTGTCGCTGTTCATCCAGCGAGTCAGAGTAAGGCCTTTCTGCAGGTCACATTGTGTTCTCCTGAAAACGGCTTGCAGTGCTTTTGTTTCCCTTTCCGATAACTTCTGTGGCAAACTGCCTAGCTCATTCACATCTCCCAAATTTTGAAGTAATAAAATCCAACCAACTTCCCCAGTTGCTGAGCTCTTAGAAGTGATGGGAGCCATGATTCCAAGTGCCCTGGCCTGTCTGGCGGATTTTATAAGTCCTTGGGAGCCCAGCAGGAGAAAAATGCTAGTACTAAAGCCCCAGGCCACTTTGCCACCGTAAGCAAAAAGACAAAAGGTAATTAAAAAAATAAAATCAAAAACCCCACAACCTGAGTATCCCAGTGACTGCAGGCACCCAAGGTTGGAGACTTGGCGGTGTTTTTGCCAGGAGATGGTACGTGTGTGGTCGGTCGTGGGCCTCTGCTGAGGCCGCGGTGGTTCACTCCAGGGCTCCGATAAGCCACCCACGTTCTTCGTTTCGGTTCCCTTTCCATCGGATGGGAAACCTGTGCCGTCACCTGTCGCGGCGCGTTGAACGCCGCTCAGGTGTACTTGGAAACGGTACAGCCAGCCGTGCGCTCGGGAGGCTTTTATTTATTTATTTTTATTTAAAATCGGCCTCTCATCAAAGATGCCCCCGGGCCGTATCTGTTGCGTTGCCCTGGAAC
>NW_010525321.1:1744-2253 GCF_000687285.1 Phaethon lepturus | reverse complement strand
TTTCTTAAGTTTGGATTTCTTTGAATCAGAAGAAACAAGGTGAGTATGGCAGAGGTGGATGCTCCATGACAGGCAGATTTGGTGGATAGGCAACAGTTTTCCAGCTGCAGTGATGGTGTTAAGTACTTCTTAACGGTGTTTGATAGACACATTACTAAAGCATGCCTGGGCCATTGGTCTAAAAGGCAAAACGGGTTCTGAAATAGCTGGGGATTTTAAAACCATTTTTAGTAGGGGGCCCATGCCTCAGAAGTTACAGATAGACTGAAGAAATAAATTTCTAAGCAAGCCTTTAAACGAGCATTTAAAGCACTATGTTTACTGCTTTGTTACTGTCCTGGTTTCAGCTGGGATAGAGTTAATTTTCTTCACAGAAGCTAGTGTGAGGCTGTGCTTTGGATTTGGGATGAGAAACTGTTGATAAGGTGCTGATGTTTTTAGTTGTTGCTGAGCAGTCAAGGACTGTCCAGCTTCTTGTGCTGGCCTGCCAGCGAGCAGGCTGGGGGGGC
>NW_010525321.1:0-1459 GCF_000687285.1 Phaethon lepturus | reverse complement strand
TTCCGATTCTCTCCCCCGTCCCACCGTGGGGGAGTGAGCGAGCGGCTGCGTGTTGCTTAGTTGCTGGCTGGGGTTAAACCATGACGCTTACTAATAATGAAATAAAAGCCTCTGTTTATGGAGGGTTTAAAGAGGATGCTCAACACGAAGATATCTTACAGCACATGATGCTCTTGACTACTTCCATGTGTTGTCAGAGTTTAAAAAAGAGTTATATCCATAGCTTTCACAGAAGTGTCAGAACCAGGCCTGTAGATGTGAACGCTTTAAACTCTGCCATGGTTTGGAAAAAATGTATATGGGGGCATATTTAAAATGAGAGAATCTGCACATCTGCTCAGAAAGGGAGACCAGCTGGAGGTGCTCAACACAGCTCAAAATGGATGAAAAACCTCAAACTGTATCTTATAACAGGGGACCTAGCAGAGCAGGCAGGCGTGTGGCAGTGGGCAAGTGTGTGGCAGCATGGTGACCACCTGGCAAAAAAGTGGTGTCTTCTGCTTCTCCTGAGCTTCTAGCACCCAGTAGAACCAATGCAGCCACACACAGAGCTCTTGTCAGAGCATGCGATGACCCAGGCTTCAGACTGCAGGGGGTATGCGTGAGGATATTCCTGGAGGCGGAGGGTGATAGCAAGCAAGCCTGTGGGAGGTGCGACCAGGTAGATGAACTGCTTTGCTTGGTGGCAGAGCTTCAGGAGCTGGGTGGACTGAGGAGCCTCTGAGAAGGAGATCAACCGATGGAGCTGTGCTCTGTCATCTCTTGTACACACAAGCCAACTACTTAGCATGGCCACTACAGAGGTAGGGGCATGATCTGTTTTGTGTTAGGAAGGAGTGTGAAACAAAGATCTGAGACAAGGAAGAAGGTTTTAACATGTCTAATCAATCAGACGTGAGTTTTGTAAAGTTCCTTTTGTATGCAAGGATTGTGTAAGATAAACTACTGTGGAGAACTTGTTTTCTCTTAACCAAGCAACTGGCAGGAAGCGATAGGAACCAGTACAATGTTAAAATACAAGCTAAGCATGTAGAAAAGAAAAGAGTTCCTCTGGAGGACAGACAAGTTAAGGGGACCAAGTACTGCAAAAACCCACCAGAGACCACCAGAGGGCCACCAGCTCATTTAACAGCGCATGCGTCAGGGACATTTGAGCATGTTAAACATTTCTTGGAAATGTCATGAATATGCTAACAATTGTTAGACTAGCACTATGAATGCGTGTACTCTATATAATTCAGATGCTGGTAACATGAGGGACGCATGTTAGGAGGAGATATCCCCCATGTGTCCGGTGCTGTAATAAAGATGTCTGCTTAATAACACTTTGATGTTATTAAGTTTTTGAATTTCTTAAGTTTGGATTTCTTTGAATCATTTGGTGACCCAGGTGGGACCTCCTCTGTTAGACTGTGGGACCCGATGAGTCTGGGACTCTCCTGGGTACCCCCGGAGATCT
>NW_010525320.1:3320-16512 GCF_000687285.1 Phaethon lepturus | reverse complement strand
GCGGGACGGCGTCGCACGGCTGCACGTCCTCGTGGGCAAAACCAGAAGAAACCGAGTCAGGGCGATTTTAGGAAACACTAGTCTCGACGTCGGCATGTTAAAACCTTCTGGTTCACAGACAGGCATTACGTCTGACGCCCTGTGGGCAAAATTCTGTTCCTTTCTGCTCTGCATAGCGAGCGGCTCAGGCTCGGTTCTCTGAGCCCGGTTCCCCGACTGTTTTACAGGTCTCTGAAATCCATCCGGCTTCACAGACCTGCTTCCTACCTGTGTTCGTATCGGAAAAGATGCCGAAACAGCTGGGGGATGAATTATCTGTTTATTTATTCATTACAAATGTTTCTTTGACCCGGCGAAACGCGGTGAGCTGGAAAAGCCTTTTTTGTCACTCATGTTACCTCTTATCCTCCACAGGAGTCGCAGAGGATTTAAAGGTCATTTGAAAAGCAGCCTTTTGCTCTTCGACAGCCCTTTCACTGTTAGCCTCCAGTTCTGTTTTACAAAGTCATCATTATTAACTGCATTCGTGGCTACTGCTATTTTCCTGGGATTGCAGAAAAACTTGAGACACTAATTGCAATGAGCTAATTTGGCAATACCGGGCAAACTTCCTTCAGGCATTAGTTAAGAATACGCTTTCCTTTACACAAAGAGTATTTGAAAGAGGGAACAGACTGCAAATGCAGCAGAAGGTATGCTTTTGTACTCCTATACTTAAGAGTAGATGATATAATTAGCTTACAATGGCAGTTGAATGTATTTCTCAGAATGAGAAGAGAACATACAGAATTAAAGAGTAGCTTTAGCTTAATGATAATCAGTGATAATGATGATAATAATAATAGTACTTAGAACTTTAATGTAGAGATTTGCATCTTGAAAGTGCTATGCAAAACATTGACTTAATTACTGTCACCTCTTCAGGGAAGGTAGGTATTATTGCCCTGCCTTAATAGATAGGGAAATAGAGATATAAGGAAATTAAATGACTTGCCAAAGGCTCTGCAAGAGCCTGTACAGGGATTCAAACTTTCCAGGTCCCTTTACTGTATGCTCCCTCATACCAGGCTAATTACACACATTCTAGGGCTGCTCTGTGCTTTTGGAATTTGAGCCTAAAGTCCTTTGAAATCGGAACTGTGTGTAAAATGTTTTGAAGGTTGTATTTTTTTAATCAGTGGGTGATTGGAAAAAATACTTTAATAAGATTTGCCTCTCTGGGTCAACCTGAAACATATAGTTGGAAGCAAAATTTTCCATTTTATTTTTAAATTATTTATTTTTTTATCCTTTTTTAACAGACCAACTTCTAAAAGAAAGGTCAAAATTTTGTACAGAGTAAGTCAGGAAACAAAAGAGATTTTTCTAAAACTACTTTTGTTATTGATTTGGGGGGCGGTTGTGGGTGGCTTGAATTTATTCACCAAACTGTAAATTTATTAATGCTTTCTCTGACATGCAAATAATTTTTGACTGCATATTTTTTTTTGCGTTTGTATGTGGTAGATATGTTTTACCTGGTTCTTATTAAAATCACTGTGAATCTTTCTGCCTCAGTTATTTTTCCTCACGGAAGGACTGAGGATCAGCCCTATGATTTGATTACCTTCAGAGTGTATGGTGAGTAAAATGGTGTGATGTTAACATAAACAGTTTTCTGACCACAGCCACAATGTAAGATGATGATGAGATATTGCGAGATGGATAGTATTCCGTAAGTATGAAGTGAAAACATCAGCTTTTAGGTATGATTATTTCCCTATGTGAAAGACATTAAAACTGGACCAGAGGAACGAGTTTTGCTTTGACTGCGTACACTATGTTTTTAGCATAGATCTTATGAGCACCGCAGTTCTGGTTAATTAAGCCCGAGCCATAGTTCATTTCTTAAATAAGAAATGTAGTTCCATATCCACAGAGCGTAAGGCAACAATAGACGTCAGCGTCCGCGTTTGTAGGACTTAGAAGGAGCTTTTGATAATTTGTTTTCTCTGCTTCCTCCCTTCTCTCACCTTCACTTACCGGCGGGTCAGTACATGCAAGCTCACAGGCATTTAACACCTGGACGTGCCGAGCACCTTTCTGTGAACAGGGTGAAAAGCCTCTCTGGATCCGGAGCCTTTCTGGATGCAGCTGGTGTCGCATTTATATGTTTTGGCACCTACGGGGTGTGTGGGTTCTTGCTAGTACTCCGGAGGGAAATGACATCCGCAGGTAACAACTTCATGTAGCATTATTGATTTTTGCATTTGTACCAGCAGTCATTTCTGGGCGTGTGAATCTCTTGCAGAGCCTCTCATGATGGTCTGACCTAAAGCTTCAAAAGGTTTCTGTAGGAGAACTTCAGGAATGCTTTCCCTGTTTACAGAACAAAATAGTTGAATTAATTCAGCTAAACAAAACCTCAAACATTTTTATCCAGCAGGCTTTAACCAGGGCTTTCATTAAAAGCTTTTGCTTTTTTTTTTTAACTTTTTTGATTTTTTTCATATTGTCATGACTAAACATAGCAGCAGAAATGAGGAACATCATTGAGAAAACAGCGGAAAAAAAATTCTGAAAGACTACCTTTGTATTTGCTTTCCACAGACATTTTACATTGAAACCCAAATGTTTTTCTAACTGTCACAGTTTTTGAGTCAGGGTAAATGTGAAGAAACTATTTCTATAAAGGGGAAACAGGCCATACGACAAAAAGTGGCTAGTCACACAACTCAAGTTCTGAAAAACTGTTGTTTTTTCTTCTCAACAAATTACTTTGAATGGAGGATATGGGCTAAAAGTATTCCCAGGAATTATTTAGCAAATAATGTCAAGAATGTTATACATTCAAGAGAACCATAATCTAACAATAAGCTAACAGAAATGTGCATTCTTTCGTACAATCAGTAAGAATTATTCACTCCTCCAATTATTAAAACTAAGTGGCTTTTTGGGAGGTGGAGTATGAATGAAATATTAAATTCAGTTCATCCTGATAATCCATATTAGAATATCAGAGATGAGTTGTTGTCTCTACATAGTTTAACTGACTCTGGGCTTTAAGCAGTACTAAATAAGAGGCGAGACCTACTGGAGTGGAATAAGAAATATGCACCTGAAAATGAGATTGTGCTGTAATATATGTTGATCACACAAGGTGGCAGAATGAGCTTAGGGCTATCCCAGAAATAAGAGGCAGTGAAGCATCATTGTTTTCAGTCAACAGTGTATCCTTGCTTGCCCTACAAATATGCCAAGTTGCTTCTGCACATGTAAAAAGATGGAGGAGAGTATTTTAAGACAGCATTTTTTGATAATTATCCAAGTTCTTCAATTTCCTTTGGAGATTTAATGGAAACTGTTAAAAGCTTGTGGCTAACTTTGGAAATTAATAATCATACAATGCTGAATCTGCTCACATCTTCAGTTTTATTGAACACACAGTTTACTTTCTATCGATACATTGATTCTCTAAGTGGGGCTGAACTCTTCAGATGAAGGACAGATACAAGAACAGGCACGTAGTGAACATTTCACTTTTCATTATCGATTTATGGCTAAATTCTCTTCTATTGTAAGTGAATGAAACTCTATTGACTTTCCTGGTGCTGCATTTACTTATAGAAGGCCTGAGCATGGCAGGCAGATGTATGTGGCTGAACTGAGGGCAACCCGAAGAGGAGAAATTGAAGTCCAAGGTAAAGAGTAGAGATGACTCTGCAGCAATTTCCATGCTACTGCTTTGGCCAGTGAGTTGGAGAAGAGTAGCAACACGTCTTTCTACATCTGTACAGCTACCAGACACTCTCCTCGACCTCCAAGCCTGCCCTTGTCGTGCTCACTTCCAGGAGCAGGGCTGAGTTGCATCACCAAAGGAGCCTTTGGGTGCGGGTTGCGAGTTCGTTCCTACATGTGCCTGCTCAGCTTGCACCCGTGGACCTACGGGGCAGCCAAGCAGTGCACTAAAATAATGGAGAATTTAAACTACAGTGAAGGACTCCTTCCCGTCTTATAAGCTCCCGATGTGAATTGCACCAGTAATGCATAAAAGTAGACTGCGTGCTGAGCCCAATTAATGGTTGCTTTAAGAGAGAGAGGTGTGTCACTGTAGGACGCATTTTACAAGTAGCTGATAATATATCCTGCATCTGAATTTACTCCTATCTCTAACTGAATTAAGGGCTTAAGGACTGGGATCTATTCATTGCTCCTTATGCAATATATTTGTGGAAGTTCATTAGAAGTTATTAGAGCTTATTCACCCTTGCAACCTTTTCAGCAGATGTTCAGCTGTTTGTTTTTTCCTTCACTGCCTTAAGATATTTGGCTAAGCATTAAAACAAGACTGGAACAGCTCAGGAAAGTATTTATTTCCCAGAAAAATAAATTAAGAAGTAAAATAGATGGTAATTAATAAAAAAGTAATCTGTAATCTATTAATGAGAAACAAAAAACAAAAATTAACTGAAAATTTGAAATTTAGAGCTATAGCAAACACTGGAATTGCAACCTTTCTCTTTGCACAGCTGGGAGGTTACAAAATGATAAAGAAGGAAAAAAGAAACAAGAGAAAAAGACAAAGAAAAAAATAAAGTTATGACTTCTGGAAAATTTCTTTTGCATCAGCTGCATTTGCCTTTGGCCCTTCAGTCATTCAGGGGAGCTGCAGTCTGTGAGACTCACAAGGGTTCCTGAATGAGTCATGGTCATGTCTAAGAGGGTTTTTTAGCCTACACCTGAGTGCTAGGCTTCATATCCGAGAGCTCCCTGACGCCACGTTGATGTGGCCAGCTCTCTCCATAGCCACGTCCTGTCTTCACGCTGTCAGCTGCTGCCTCTCAGCTGAGCCTCAGCACTTGCGTGACATCTCCTCCACTGTCCCACTGCAAAGCCAGGGAGGTTATTTTTAATTGCCAGTGATTTTAACTTACCTGCTTGAACGTACACTGCACAGGCTTGAGTCACTCGCATGCACTTCTCAGCCTAGAGAAGGTAACTGCGCGGAGATAGACAGCTTCTCAAAACGCCTCTCTGCTGCGGCTGCTGGCGAGTCCTCCCTCTTCTCTTCAGTACAAAGGCAGGCACTCACAGCCTAAACCACTGCAGGGGATGCTTTGAGTTAAACTGCTAGCCTTGCACTGAAATGGGCAAAGATGCTCACTTATACCTGCTCCTTACCTCCTCTGAATCACTAATTACTGCTTTTCAGTCTGATTTCCCTCACAGCAGCCTGCGGCTGTTGATGGAGCGTAGGTAGGAAAGCGTAAGCTCCCCAGGAGATTCGAGCTGGGGGCTGCGGGGTGAAGGGTAACAGTGGGGATGGCTGGTGAGCTGGGGCACACGTCTGGGCTCAGACAGACATTTTGGGCGCTATCTCTCATGACACACCAAGACCCATGTAAATTGGTCCAGCCAGAGAGCTGCAGTGTGCAGTGTGAGAGAGGGGACTGAGACAAGACTCTGAATACACCGCATATGCACAAGTAGTCGGCAGCAACCTTTATATAACAAGTAATTATTTCATGTCCGAGGGGGCATTAGAGGCTGTCTGCACCCTGAGAGAGTAGCTTGGCAGTGAAAAAACCAGGCTGAGCAGAAGCAGAAATGCAGAGCTCTTCTCCGAAGGGCGGGTGGCGCAGGGCAGCTCCTTTTTGTCGCTTCCCAAAGTCATTGCACAAAGTGATGCTGGCATACTGGTTAAATAAGTAACAACTGATTTGGTTTCAGTCAAAATCTAACAGTCTCAGTAACCGCAGCCAGTGCCCCTGGAAAGCAGAAAGCAAGCCAAGGCGTAGCAGCGCTGGGAAAGCTGGCACTGACAGCAGTGCAGTGAGTCAAAATATTAATGGCCGTGACGTAGATGCTCACATGGACACCATGCTGCTAGGTACAGGTGTCAGTCGTGCCTGCACAACAAACAGGGAAGCAGAGCACACTGTCGCTGGGCATGCACCCACATACACACCCACCGGTACATGTATACGCTACTGACGTGATGTGCGATTAAACACAACGGGCGGGAGGAGAACGTGCTGTGGGGTTCATGCCGTCACTGAAAGTGTTCTCCTTTGAGCACGCTGCTGGAAAGCTCACAGGCCAATTGCATATGGAAGACTTCAGTGTCCGGAAAAATGTGCTGTGGCACTGCTGTATGGTAATGGAAGCTACAGACGGTCCCTGACAGCCTTTGCAAAGCGATCTGAAGCAAAATACCTGTGAGAGCGAGGAAATAATTCTGTGCTGATTAATGCCAGTGTTGGTATTGATGGTTTCGCCGCCTGTACAAAACAAATGTGGGCAATCAGTTCATCTTGAAATAACTTATACGACTGAATAAAGGAAGTTGTTGCCTAATCTATTTCATACTAATTGCTCCAATGCCACAAATTCAGGGCCTGATCCAATAAGAATTGACACCGAGGAGAGATACTCCATTCACTACAACAGTCTTTGGATCAAGGCTTCATTTTAAGGGGGGCAAACACAGCATGCTAAATTAGCATTCATCTGAGCCATCACTATCTGTTTCTTCAGAAGCAGACAGGCTTGGTATTTTCTGTGTAGCCAAATGAGTCTTAGCACTTGCATGCTGGATTGCAAGCCAGCAAAGTCAACCTGGGCACATCAAAGTTTCGGTAAGAGCCAGGGCCCTGTAGGCTGCTGCCTGCGACAGACTGCCTCGGTTGGGTGTCTGACACGGGGCTCTCACCGCAGTGTTGCTGCACGGAGTCATTTACCACCCAACAAACACTTAGTGCTTATAAGGCATTTTTCAAAAATCACACTGGGGCCATACCTGGAGCTTTAGCTATTTAAACATCTTAAAAAATCTGTCCCTTGAGAAGATTTAACTCAGCAGGATTTAGGCTGCTAAGGCTCGCATCATCAAAGGGACCAAAGAGTCAATCCATCTCTTTTCACGCCTAAGGACATAATAGTATCATGCCCCCTCCAATGAGGGTGTACTATAGAGAAATTTCCAAGCTCTCAGCACCCAAACTAGCTAGCTCTGGAAGCAGATGGAGTATAATTATAGCAGTGTTGAGCTGCACCTGAACTAATTAGCTCTGCTGAGAAACAGGGATTGAATTTAATAATGCATGTTCTGCCATACCAAAAAGGCTAGGCTGCCTTTGAGACCCAGGCAAGTGTCTCTGCATGGTGCTGTGCTGAACTCTGTGGATGTACTCTGAAAGTCAGCTCGGAGCTTTTTTTCACTGTAATCCACTGCACGATGTAGATATCACCTTGTCCCAGCATTCAGGTACCATTGGCATAATTACTCCTCAGCTGTCACTTACCTCCTGACTATTAGTTTAGCATGTTAAGTTCTGCATATGCTCAAGATTTTTCTTTCCAAACTTACCTAAATATTGAGATTTACCTCAAGGACTGCTGTGGCCTAAAGCATTGAAGCCTTCAAAATGGGACTATCTTTGCTATGGGCCTGATGTTACCAGCATGGTCAAAACATGCTCGAAGTAAATGGTAGCTGTGAGAGAGAGGTAGAAGACCCAGGTGCAGACCCCTGCTCTGGAGCAGAGGTGCCTATCAGATGTGGACTTGAACTCCCATATTAGATACGTTTCCTAATTGCTGGGATTAAAGCCTCAATTCTTTGCATTATTTTTGCAAAGAGGAGCAGCTCTTGTGTTGGTGACTCAGATACTTTTCCCACCCTGCAGGAAGTTGGGTGTTGGGACACTGACTTGTGACACTGGTTTGAATTCAAGCTCCATCAGAATCCAAGGCTATGATTTGGGCAGAAAGAGTGGTTTGACTCTGTCCCCAGCACCCTCAGGTGGTGACCTAACTCCAAAGCTTTCACTTCTCCTGGCCTAGCACTATTACTCTTTAAAAAAGGAAACCTGATGTTTTGCAATATGCAAGTGGCTGAGATTATTTAGGATCTTAATGGTTCTGAAGATAGACTCTGCCTCTCTGGACATGTATAAGCACCGTCCCTTTTTGCTGAAATTTATTTCTTGCTAGTTTGATCCATGGCCTGCTCAGCAGCTTTCTGTTGATCCTGCACTTAGGTGCCTATCCATGAAAAATTTGTGCGAGTATTGTACAAGGTAGGATCAGAACTATAAGCAAGGTGTTGCATTGCTTAGTTCTGTAAAGCTTAATTACTACCTAGGAAGTGCAAGTGGAAATTAAACCCTTGAATTACTTAAAGTCTTTTGAAAATTTAAGCCATGGTTCGTAACTTTTGATGATTTTTTAATGTAGTTCCTTTAGACAATTTTAATGACTCTGTGTGCTGCAGACAACAAATTACAACTACTGGATCAAACATGCACACAAATCCAGACTTAAGTCTCTTAATTGGTTCTTCAGTTTTAAAAAACATAGGCTTCAATGTTTTGAGCTGAAGGAGATTTTCAGTAGCTAGTACTGATGCATATTACAGGGTCCCCTTTTTGCAGAGGTAAGTAGTTCTCTCATCAGAAACTCAAAATATCTTTGATTTTGTTGCAGAATCATTCTTTTTCCTGCCATTCTGCTGATAAGGTCTGAAATAATATCCCTTAACTAGAAAAAGACCTGATTTACAAGATTTGTAATAGCTGTGTTGAATTCAATTGCCTGTGCAGGGAAGATGGAAGTCTATATTTCCCCTCCTCTTCCTCTGTTTGTTCCACAATGTATTTGTCTTAAATAAGCTGTTTCTCAAAATACTAGTGGTAAGTGGATGAGAGGAGGCATTAGAAGCAATATCCCATTTGCAATAAGGGGAAAAAGAGAGATGTGAAGAGAGGAAGGAAAATTCGAGTCTGGCATCTTCTCCCATGCTTCTCCTGGCATGGTGCAGAGAAGGGCTGCCTCTTCTGCAGGGGAAGGAGTAGCAGTGCAACCTATCCCTAAATAATTAAATGAATACTTAACCTGCAGGTTTAAAACTTACAGTATATTATAAAGCAATTATGTTGTCTTTGCGTGAAAAAGCTGAATTGCCATTCAGCTGCTTTTGTCATGTGCATGCGTGAGTTTGGAGCAATTAGTATGAATATATTGCAGGTGCAGTATCTCAGGAAATTGCAAGAAGCTGTTCTTGTATTTTTGTACCATAGAGGAGTGTCAGAGCTATAACTCTTGGAAGAGTTGAAAACTGGAGAGATGTGAGCATCTGAAGTGTGATTTTATAATCATAACAAGCACCAATAGCTGTCCATATAATAGGCGTGAAATGAACGCCATATTTTCTCAGATTGTACTGCTACTCATTTAATTTAACTGGAGACTGCAAACTACTTAATTTTAGATTGTAGATTACCTTGCTCATGCGCCCAATTTATCTTTCTAACTGTAAATAGAGTTTTTTGAATGGTAACCGCAGTGGTATTGTGTTAGCTTTGATGTTATCTCCAGACAACATCCTATTCCAGTGAAACACATCTTTGCATGTTCTTTAAGATAAACTGCTTGGGAATTCATCAGCCCTGAATTTTGTTTGGTATCATTTTGTCATATCTAATTGTTCATGGAAAACTAATCCTTGTACTTGACTCTGAGATGCATTTTTAGGTGCAAGTTCCTCATAAATTCAGGTGAGCACGGTAAGAGAAACACTTCCTCAAGCCAAATCAATGTGGTGATTTTTTTTTAGTAGAGTGATAGCAATCCACATCTGCTGAGGATTTGACCCTTAGAGTTACTTGACCTGATAATCATTTCTGCTGATGCTCCATTTATAAGAGTAGAAGAGAGGTACCTCAAAGAACATGGAGATGATTCATATATGGTTTGACACCCTGTCATTCCACCACAGAGACTTAAGGAGCCACTGTGGTAATAAGATTCATGCCCACCATTTTACCTACATGAAATCATTGACTTGACGAATGATACTGATATGGAATATTTCCTTCTTTGCAGATATGAAGGGAAAAATTAATCCTAGGGACTTCAATGCAAAACCCAGTGACTGCAGCCAAAACTGTTTGCACATGGAAAAATATCTGATAACCACTATCACATACACAGTGACACATGGGCATGTCCACTTACTTTGACTTTGGGGAAGTGGCAGAGGAGGAGGATATGCAAGTACCAGATCAAAAAAACAACCTCTAGCAAAAAAAGGAGTTTTCAGGTTGTCAGCACGATGAGTCATCTGCACAATGTTTCCATAGATATGACAACATCAGTGACTACCCCTTCCTTCTAGCTGCAGTAACACACACACACTTCAGCAGAGTGGGAGGAGGTGAGAGGGCTTACTCTGAAATCAAAAGAGCAGGAGGAGGATATCACAAGAAAAATTCCTGGAGCAGGCAAAACTTGAGACAGGATAAAGATTATTTGTTCTGTAGATAGCAATCCTAAAAACTCAGTTGCTTGGTGGTGTGTTATATGAGAAAAAGAGACATATGAAAATTCACTGTTGTACTGTGTGATGCATGGATGTTCTGAGAGTGCTAGTTTTTAATGCTGGAGAACCGGACACTCTCAGCTGCCATCTAAAGTTTTAATGCTAACAGAAAACTATTTTTTTTCATATAATCTTAGCCACAGAAACCCCATTTTTCTGTATTTGTTATGAAGTAAGAAAATTTGTGGGCTCTGTGGCACTACCCTTTTCCTCTGTCTCTGTGCTCTCTGCGTGGGTCTGTAGCTAATGTGGCAACACCTGTCCTATATTTCACATGTAGCAGGAAGCCTTTTGAGCAAACTATCATTTAGAAAAGAGCTAGAGATTGCATAGTCCCCTGTGGCTCTGGGAAAATTTAATGGAGTTGGAGACTAATCCCCCCACCATTGCTCCACGGAGCATGGGGAGCAAATTCCCTTACCTCCGAGGAAGAAATCAAGTGTTCTCAGGGGGGACCTCAACCAATTTCTCACTTCCCCTCCCTCTCGGGTAAAGTTTTCTATGGGCATCGCTGAGGATTGACCCTATGGAAATTAGAATTAGAGAAGACCTATTATAAAATTGATTTTATTTCCTTGTCACTGTGAAGTTGTTCCCTGTAGCATGTTCTCTAATGATTTATCCAGGAGTTTCAAATGTTGTAAGTACCAGTGGTTCTGAATTTCCCCAGCCTGTCTCACTGATGGATAGTGCAGAGATGGGGATCACAAGGTACAGGGGAGATGAAAAGAGAGATAGCCAGATAAGATAAAGATGAAATTTCTTTTTTACTGTAAGAGTAAACTGCTTGGGAGGATGAGGAGTGAGACCAACAGCATTTCTGGTGTATGTTCTTGGTGATATAGTAGTTTAGATCCAGGCTATGTTTAAAGACAATTAAATTTGCCTCAGACAGAAACCTATTCACTTTTAAAGTTACCTCTCTTTAAATTTATCGAAACTCTTTTCCCACTCTTTTCTTGTAGTGTATTTGCACAGTATCTGGGAGAAGAACTTTCTTTCCCTCTGTTCTCACGTTAACGCCTCCCTCCATGCAGCCCCCGGCCCACGCATGCTTCTCGGGCAGCAGATGTGATGAGAAGTGCTGAAGCAACACAGGATACGATGTTCTTGAAGAACCCCTGATCTGCTGAGCAACGGCTTGTGAGATTTACAGTTCCAAAGGATTTACCATAAATAAATAAAACCTTTCAGCACCTTACAGCTCCGGGGAAACAAAATCCAAAATATTCTGAGTTTTGCTTATCACTTCTCATTGCCAGCGTGACTGGTGAGTTTGCTGCCTGTTTGGTCCCGTTGTGCTGTCCACCTGCCCCTTGCATTCTGTCTCCAGAAGCCACAGCAATGTCCTGTCCCTTCTGCTACTCCTCCACCCAATATAGCAGTGCATGGAAATGTAATGCTTGAGGATAATAACCTGGTATCTTTTCTGCCTTCTAAATATGAGATTTGGTATTTGCTACTTTTGTTCTCTTTGGTATTGACTCTGGAAATTTTCACACAGACAGCAAGTGCAGCTGTGAATTCAGTCTCCAGGTTTCTCTTTTCATGGGGCTCCTCTTTTCCTTCACTGTTTTTGCTTTGTTTGTTCACATTAAATATTTATTGCATTTTAAACAAGAATGAACTTTCAATACAAGGTAATAAAGGATTTATCTGATGATAAAACATGTAAATCTTTCCAGAAACTTTGGGAGGATTTTAATATTAATGCAGATCAAATATGGAAATATATTCAACTTGCAAACAGTTTTATGGAAACAGGAAGAGCTGTGGAGTCAGTGTAGGAGTAATCCTTATTAGGATGACTTTCTGATATTGATAAGACAGAAATACAGTATCTCAATTTTTTCTCTTGTTTAAAACTCTTAGTTCTTTTGTGAAAGGACAGGAAAGAATGACAAGTCCTTTTTAAGTAAGCTGATGAATAAATCATTAGAGAAGAAACTATAGGGAACAAGTTTGTAGTGAGAAGGAAAGAAAATCTGTTGTACAGAGGGTTAATCATCAGTCCCCCCTGTAGAAAAAATAGATTAATTATAGATAATTAATACTTTACTATTTTTAATAGGCATGGATATCCCTCCTCCTCTGGTGCCCTCAGGATAACTTTTCCTTTCTCTTGGTATGAATTGCAGTACAATGAGGGCCTAGTACTCAGTATTTCTAACTTAATACAACATACTAACTAAAACTAATGCTTAAATTACTTAATTTTTTAAATCTCCCATTTACTCTTTGCAAAATATCATCAAAAACATGAAATGTATTTAGTCAACAGCAAACCAAAACAGAAATGGTAAGTTTGGAGAAAAATGAGAGGAGAAAATCAAGAGGTAAGATACAGGTGAATTTTTAATACAGCAAAGTTCTCAATTATCCTTTCCGATTTCCAGATTTCTTTTTTCAAGAATGGATCATGATATAGGTGATGAAATTTTATAGTTACGTTGTAACCAGTAAGGAGGATCATGGAATAAAGGGTTATTGGGGTTCCTGTTTCATGCCTGAATGGAATATTCCACTTTGGCATTATCCGATCACTACTTTTGTCACAGCGACATCCTAGTTCGATTTGGTTAATTTTTGCGCATGCTCATAGCTTACACCAATCAATTTATCAAAGCTGGATGTGATTGAAGAGACTTGTAGTTGAAAAATTCACAAGATTAAGGACTTAATAAAATATGATAGGATTTTCAGAAGGTCTTCAAGGACTAAAGTCCTTTGCTGCAGGAAGTCCAGGCTTCCTACTCCCAGAAATACAGTGAGTACAGACTATTACAGAGGAAGAGTCACTCTACAGAGCCTCTGCTTTTCAGAGCTGTGGTT
>NW_010525320.1:0-3289 GCF_000687285.1 Phaethon lepturus | reverse complement strand
GCAGGAAATCCTCAAAAATCCACAGTCGTGTTTAGGAGTGTGGGATAGGCAGCACGTAGCCCAGAAAAGCAGAGACCACCTTATTCTTCTAACATTTTCTTGCAGTACTATCTCTTCTCAGTCTTACCATTACCATTTGAAAGAGATTTCAAATTCATCCAGTATTATGATTTTGCAAGTCTCCATATGAAACTCATTTGTGCTGTGCTTTAAAATAATTTCTGAAAATGCCCTGCTCCCATTTATCATTCAACATGCAGGTTTCCTTCACTTACTGTGTTCTAGAACATGCTCTCAGCTAACTAGTGAAAAGCCTCGGCAGGATGTTTTGCTCATTAAAGAGGCATTTTGATGTTAAAGAAATATTTTCTTTTTTATTTTAAAATGACTCATTGAATAAATAGTATACAGATTTTCCTGAGATGTGCTTTGAGGGCAGCTGTTTGGAAAATGAAGAACAGAGCCTTCAGATCTCTGAAATTAATGGGAAAGTTCAGTGAAATTTGGATTAGACTCCAACGATAAAGAAATCTGAAACAGAAACATCATTAAGAGATACTGGTAATGGAATTGTGAGTTTATTTGTCTGAAAAACAGCTTGTGAGGTAATAAGTAATGAATTATTGTTAAAAAGTATGGCTGTCTCTAAAGGGAAAAATGTCTTGCTGAATGCATTGTACATCTATACTGATGAAATTATTAAAATAAATACCTTTGAGATAAGAGGATGTACCATAAAGACAACGAAGCAAACAGAGGGCTAGAGGGCTTTTATGCTAATTAAATGATGGACACACAGTGAAGAGACAAATTGTTAATGTATGCTAAACACAGAAAATCTAGAAGACCATCTGATACATTCTGTCGGAGGGAAAACATGTCTGTTTAATTAAGGGCTGTAATATTGCATGTATGCTTGCAGGCAGAGATAAGGTAGCTAATCTAGCTTTTCCTGAGGTGCACTCTGTCTTTTTAGTGCTTAAATTTCAACCTTAATATTCCCCTAATGTTGCTGTTTGTATGGGATTGTTTCTCGGTTTCTGGCATGTGACCGATTCCTTGAGAGATAGATGCACCTCCAAATAATGACTGCTTGTCAGGAAGATAGTTTTTCGTACCTGGCTTTAATGCAGACCTTTATTTTACAGACAGGTTTCTCAGAGTCTCATGCTGTCTTATTTTTAATGGATAAAAAACCAGGGTTGAGCGGGAAATGCTGTCATGCAGACGTTCCAGATGAGACTGGGACAACATCTCATTTGCATAACCACCCTACGGATCCGTCAAGCTGAGCTGAGACATGCCTCGGCAGCCTCGACTCAAAATCGAGCCCTTGGATGCGGGACGGGATGCAGGAGTGCCCCCAGCCCGCGCGTGCCTTGGCTCCCCTCGCCGCAGCGCCTCTGCTCGGGAGAGCGCTGGCATGGGCAGAGCATGGTCTCACAAGAGGAGCTTAATTGTGCCTTTGCTGTATTACACAGAAACACATGGCTCAAAGCCTACAGGAAAATATCCGAAGAGGAATTTTGCAGCAATAACATAAACCATATTTTGCATGAAGTAAAATCAATATTTCTTGTCTGAGCACCTTCCCAGGGTTTGAAAGTCATGCGTTGTGCAATGTCACTGAGTTTGGGGGTTTTGCGTCCATTCCCTCCCCAGTCTGCAGCTGTATTTACAGGGAAAGGTGCATTTTCCAGGGCTGTGGACTGCAGTATATGAATTTTACTCCTAATCATTGCCCTAATAAAATGTTGGGGTGATGGATATCTGCCCAATGGAAATTCAAGTGCCATAAATTCACAGCAAACCTGGCATGATGTGTACCTCTCTAACAAAGCTCTCGCAATTATTTTTTTTTAGTTGAGTAGGTCTCAGTAAGACCAAAACAACCTCACACAAGCTTTGCAGTAGTAAAACTGTACTGGTAGTGGCTACTGTTCTGAGAGATGTGAATAGTGAAATTGGTGCAAATAACATCAGGATTAATTTTTCACTTTTAATTTAAATGTCCGTGTCTCAAAAAGCACCGACGTCTTGTTGGTTCTTGGTGCGAAGCTGCTTGCAGCTAGTGAGTGAACCTCCAGGTGGGTCCCATGGAGAAGCTCGTGGAACTACGCTCAGCGATGGACAGTCACCACCAATGCAGCTGACCCCATCTGACTCTCTTTGTGCTTGAGCTATAGATGTTTTCCCAAACAGATTAGCACTGATTAGCACTGAATTATCAAGCGTCAAATGAGTTTCTTGGCTTCTAGCCACTGGACACATACAAAGAATGGATATCTGCAGGAGGAGGAAAATGAGTATCCACAGATGAGTAAAACGTATTTGTTGTTGCTGTAGATTATTGGCAGCTCAGAATAAAAGTGATCATTGCCAGTTAAATACAACAACTCTGTCCTTCGAGTAAGCACACTATTTTGTAGAAACAGGAGCTCTTAAATTACTTCCTTTCTGCTTATCTGTGATTTTTTTAATATATCCGGCAACATAGTATTTGAGCATCTTTGTCATTCAAAAGCAACTGCTCTTTAGATGGGGCTGCTTGCTTAAAACACTGATGATGATGCTGAAAACACAGGGTGAGGGAAAACACGGGTCCCACCTTGTACAGGCTTGCAGCACTGGGTTGCTCTAAAAGAAGGTAAAAGACCTGTTAAGCTCTTCACAGCTATTTAAAGGCCAATTAAGCAGTTCACAGAATCACAGAATCACTAAGGTTGGAAAGGACCTTCAAGATCATCAAGTCCAACCATTAATCCAGCACCACCATGTTCCCTAAACCATGTCCCAAAGTGCCACATCCACACATCTTTTGAACACTTCCAGAGATGGCGACTCCACCACCTCCCTGGGCAGCCTGTTCCAATGCCTGACTACCCGCTCGGTGAAGAAATTTTTCCTAATATCCAATCTAAACCTCCCCTGGCGCAACTTGAGGCCATTTCCTCTCGTCCTTTCAGGTAGTTGTAGAGAGCAATAAGGTCTCCCCTCAGCCTCCTCTTCTCCAGGGTAAACAGCCCCAGTTCCCTCAGCTGCTCCTCATAAGATTTGTGCTCCAGACCCCTCATCAGCTTCGTTGCCCTTCTCTGGACACGCTCCAGCACCTCAGCATCCTTCTTGTAGTGAGGGGCCCAAAACTGAACACAGGATTCAAGGTGCGGCCTCACCACTCCCGAGTACAGAGGCATGATCACTTCCCTACTGCTGCTGGCCACACTATTCCTGATACAGGCCAGGATGCTGTTGGCCTTCTTGGCCACCTGGGCACACTGTCAGCGAGCAC
>NW_010525319.1:0-25972 GCF_000687285.1 Phaethon lepturus | reverse complement strand
GGGAAGGGAAGGGAAGGGATATTTCCTGCAAACAGGAAAGCCTGCTTTTAAGCCAAAATTTAGATAAAATACACTTCTTTCTTTCTTCAGGATATAGATTCACATTAGTGTTAGGCCTGTGTTAAAAAGCCAAATACCTTTTTTGTTATTAGTTTATTTTGATGGAAACTAGAGGTAAGGGCGGGGGAGGAAAACAGCCAATACTACGTGACTATCCTTTTTTTTGTGAACACTGGGGATTTCTGTATAAGTGGAGTCACTTACTGACCCAGCAGATATTTAATGTAGACATATCTTGCATTACATTCTCTGAGAGTGCAATGAGTAAATGGCTGTCAATCAACCAATGAACAGCTCTGAACTTCCTTCTGTGCCAATATCAGTCATTCAACCTGTGCAGCTCCCGGGCACAGCTGACAGCATCTCTCAACAGAAAATCAAGCCTTGGGCCTCCGTCCATGCTATGCAGCTAATTCTTTTTTTCACTATGGAAATGGCTTACTTTCTGCTATTAAGTCTGGTTTACTGCCATCCTAGGAGGATGTATGGAAAATTCCTGTGTATCCCCTATGGAAATATATTACCAGTTTATTATAGCATTTCCTCACACACATTTTATTTTCTTAGGCCCTCAGGGGGAGAATTGCCTTACACTGTTCTCAGGAATTTAAAAACTCAATTGGATCTGGATGTATTGTGTTCTAACACTAAGCTGATCATTCATTTGATTGTCATTTAGTTTCTGGAACTGATACATCGTCTCTGTTCTTATTCCCTGCTAAAATTTGGTGAATAAAACTAACGAAGAATAGATAAGGACACTGACTACAGATTTCTGTAACACTTGATGAAAAAAGTCAGACAATCTAGGAATTAAAGAATAGTTAAGTATGTATTTTACAGAGCCAAATCCGGACACTTTTCAAGATAATGTGCTTAAGGAAAAGTAATACACAAAAATCAAAATAATTGAAAACTCTTAATAAGATAATTTATCATACCCCTCTTTTCATCACAGGAAAATTATCTCCATCTTACATTTCAAAGACTACTGAGCAATGTAAAGTCACTGTAAAAGACTATTCAGAAGTATAGGCACAAAATTTTGTGAAGAAGCTCTATTTCTGCAGTACACATTGCATATTGCTTTTTATGACAGTTTCCACATTTAAAGAAAATAAGCCATAAAGTCCCTGGGTGAGTAGTATCCAACATCATGGGCAATTGTCTAGACTGTATAAATAACCAGTTTAAGCAGGCTTTTTACCCAGACATTGCTAAATACATGCAAAATTTACCATGTCACTCAGCGTAGGAAATAATCCTAACAGTAGAGCCAGCTGGCAAAACTCAACTCCCACCGGCCCAGAACATGTTCCTGGTGATAAGACTGCAGTTCTGATGTGACTTCATTTCAGTGCACTGCTCCAGATTTGTAAGAGTTTAAATACGAGTAACTAAAAAAAAAAAAAAAAAAAATCAAAGGCTTGATTGATTTACGTGTAGTTAGAAGATCATCACCAAATGAAAAACCCAGCAGATGTCACACTCTTGGTGGGCATCATTAGTGTGTTTTTTTTTAGTAGTTTGTTCAATATTTTGTTTCTGTAGTCAACTAACATAGGGATCAACTATATTAAAAAGTTGACTATATTCAGTCTATATGTTGAACTGAATAACTTGTATGTAGATAAAACAAAGTTTTAAGCCAAATTTCTATAATTTTTTTATTGCCTGAAATGAAAAAAGGGCTTTAAAATGCAAAGCCTCAGGCATTTAAGATCAGGCAGTGGCAATAACCTGCCAACTGTAATGTTTTCAGACGAGCAGGCTTTGTTAATTCCCAGTAGGCTTACTGAGGAGATGATTTGGAGGAGTCATTCAATTCTACTATCTACTACTAAAGTGAAACTGAAGGTTAATTATATCTGCAAAAAAGATTCATGATTATATGTTACAGAACATGAATAATTACCATAATAGTAAGTTTTTCTTAATTTACACCAAGTGAATAAAATGATCTTTTACACAAAATTATAAGGAAGATTATTCTTCTAGTTATATAGTAGTATCATTTAGTAGTATTTATTTAGTGGATTGGGCTTATACAATTTGGGAAGCTTTGAGATGCTAGAGTTAGACTGTTTCATTGTATGTTTATTGATCCAATATCTCCGTATGAAATATGTTTGTTCTTATATCTATGAAACTTATTTCTTTCTATCAGTCACAGATTGGTGAACTAGGTTGCATACGTTTGCATTTGTCATGCTCTAGTGTGTTCGGTGCAGCTTGACTAAACTAATGACCTTTACCATTTTTTCTACAAAATAAAATACTTTTATCATCATTCTTTGTTATTTTCCTTATTGAGCAAGAAGGATCTATTCCCTTACTAAAATACTACTGGTTTCTAACAGAAAAAAGTAAAAGAACGCTAACGAACACCATGAAGTGAATGTCTTCTTTTCTCAATATAAAAATATAGTACTATGTCTACGAAAGCATGATTTTAAGCCTAGCTAAGATCTGTTAAAATCTGTTCTTGATCACATTGAGACATCACTGAGGGCAAAACTGGCTACACCAGACAGTCAGATGTTGACTGGTTGTTCATTGTCATTTCTCATCGCAAAGGGAGCAACAAGGTTACAAAGCTGAAAAACAGGTGGATACTACGAACCCACCAATTTCAACAACTTGATAGTTAAGTCTAACCTGATAATTGTGGTTCTTTTTAGAGGAAGCATTTCTACCTGGGAAGAGTGCTTTAAACCCAATGGAATACCCTCTGATGTCAGTGGAGTTGAAGCACATGCTTTAGTGCTATGCTGAATTGAGGCGAGCCCATGGACAGCCTCAGACCCTGTCTTCAGCCTCGGTCTTTGCAGGTAGGCTCTGTCTCATAAGTTCCACATGAATTCCCCTCACTACAAGAAGGATGTTGAGGTGCTGGAGCGTGTCCAGAGAAGGGCAACGAAGCTGGTGAGGGGTCTGGAGCACAAGTCTTATGAGGAGCGGCTGAGGGAACTGGGGTTGTTCAGTCTGGAGAAGAGGAGGCTGAGAGGAGACCTTATCGCTCTCTACAACTACCTGAAAGGGGGTTGTGGCGACGAGGGGGTTGGCCTCTTCTCCCAAGTAACCAGCGATAGGACGAGAGGAAATGGCCTCAAGTTGCACCAGGGGAGGTTTAGATTGGATATGAGGAAAAATTTCTTCACTGAGAGGGTGGTCCGGCATTGGAACAGGCTGCCCAGGGAGGTGGTGGAGTCGCCAGCTCTGGAAGTGTTCAAGAAACGTGTGGATGGGGCGCTTCAGGACATGGTCTAGGGGACATGGTGGCGCTGGATTAATGGTTGGACTTGAGGATCTTGAAGGTCCTTTCCAACCTAGTGTTTCTGTGATTTTCTGTGAATTTACAGAACTGAGTTTCAGCATATTTTGAAGGAATTTGCAAAGGTTTTTGATGCTCCAAGGCATCAGCTAGAACATGATCACTTTCAAATCATGAGATTTCATAGTACTGAATGTTTTCCTGTATCTGCTTGTCTGACATCTAAGATGTAAGGATGAGAAAGTGAACAGATAATCCTCAGATTTGCAGTGTTAATTTGTATATGACAAAATAAGTCTAGCTGGTAGGTACTTAGTAGCTGCCAAATCAAAGGGAAAGGCACTAATTTTGCTTTATTTCTTGGAAAAATTGGGGGAAGGTATTTTCAAGGATTTTCAAGTTAACAAATAATCATCATATGGAACATTGTTCTCTAAAATTTCAGTAGAGAGAGCACTGAAGAATGTAGCAATGGTTCCTATTCTTTGTGTAAGTGGACATTTTTACCTTATGCTGGACTTCTAAGGTTTAGATCATTCTCTCAGCTACACTAATATCAAATGACAAGTAATTCCTCCAATATCAATAGTGTTTATGCAGTAAATTACATGGTGTAATTCATCTTACACTCAGGCTTGTGGCATTTGCTTTTATCATTTTTTTAACAGAGAGTTTTCCAGGGTAATAAGGTAAGACCATCCAGATCCAGGTTTGTGTCATTTTCAATTCCTTGAGTGCTTTAGGAATGCATCCTTCACCAGGAGGCATACTTTGAATTTTCCAATGATGATTGTGACAGATGCTGAGAGAGAGAACCCTTTAATTGCAAAAGAAATTGATTGTTTGGTAAGTCCATTAAGATATTTTTTGCATTCCCAGATGGTCTCTTGGAATAACTGGTCTTAATTACAGTCTTTTTAGAAATAATGGCTGTGTGTTACTTTTCCAAGTACCCTGGCAGAGTTATATTAGCTATTTCGGGGTATAGATAATTCAACTTTTGGATCTCAGAGAACAAAAATTTTTGCAGTATAGGTTTAAAAGCCCTAGAATCCACAGACTAAAAATTGAGTATCAGGCTGAAACAGAGTAACCACTCATTAGTACAGAAGGCTACAGAATCACTTCGGGATAAAAGTACATGGTGCTGCCTTCAGCAGCACATGAGCTTGTGGGATTGGAAATCTGTCATCCGTCAAAATTTTTCCTGTGATCTCACTGGCCTTTCATCCTGGCATTAAGTTCCCAATTCTGAAGACATTTACAATTGCTCTTCATTTTAGATAGATGAGCCCTGCATATATTCAGTGAAAACATTCAGCTTCTTTACTGCTCTTTGTTCCACTGTCTATTCTCCTTTAGTCTCGCACCAAGTTTTAAACCACTAGAACAGTATCCAAAAACCTGTTTTCTCTCACCTGCTCCTTTCCCAGTCTCTGTTCTTGCTGTTTCTTTAGCACAAGATCTTCTTGGAAATAAACTTGTGTTCCCCATAGCACAGTGAACTTGTGCATGTTTTCTGTTACTGTGGCTTTGAAAAAACACCCTCTTTCTTTTTCATTGACTTTACCTAAGCAGGTTTTTAGTGTTCATGATTTGAGGTGCTGGATTGTAAAATTCACAGATAGAAGTTATCTGCCTCCTTCCTTCTTTACAGTAAAAATCCACAACTGATTGGAAACGATTTTGCTCTTGTAAGTGTTTTTATGGCTGATTGCAGGACGAGACACAAAACATTTAAGTAAGTTGCCTACTTGTGGTATCTCAAGAGAAAGCTAGCTGCTCCTTCTGTTGTCCTTTCTTTGCGCATCACCGGCTGCTCCTAAGTGAGCTATAAAATGATGATACAGTAATGCGATGATACACAGCACAACGGTAACACAACCAAGCTGAAACGTTTCTCAAAGGCAGCTCTGCATTAAAGGTAGGGCTCCGCACTCTTTGAAGCCCAGCAAGTGGTCGGCTCCACTTCGGGCAGTTGTTGTCAGAAATGTTAGCTGAGATTTTGCTCCAGCTGAAAAATGCTGCGTAGGCAGATCCACCGTAGGAGTGTGAGCCTGGGCCTTCCTTTATAGTTGAAAACAGATTGGAAGAGGAAAGGAACATTTCTTCCTGTGGACCCACTCTGCCCTCCTGGCAGGAAGCTCTTTGCAGCTGCGCTGCTGGCCACCTGTGACAGCAGCGCTCAATAGCTGGATATCCTGTTGTACGGCTCGGGTTCTCAGCCATGCAGGACGGCTATGTGGAAAGTAAATTGTGACTTTCCAGGGTTTTAAGCATGCCAAGATCAGGTATGAAAAAAAAGGACGCTGGAACTCGCCGAATCCCAAATCTTTTTGGCACACTGCAAATAACGCGCTTGGTTTCCAAGACACGCTCGTGTGTTTGCATGCGTGCATGCGTGTAGGTGCAGGAGAGGAAGGTGTTTTATCTCAGCTATGGTTTCAGATCCTCGACAAGCTATTGAGGAGCTAAGAGCTAGGGGAGAGCAACTGAAATGAGTAAACATCAAAACTAGCCACAAAATTCCAGTGTTCAGATGGAAAATCCAAATTGGTTCAAATAAGAATGTCTGTGAGAGAACCTCAGTTTTGGCCCGTCTCCACTCCTTTGTGCAGGGAAAGTAAAATCAGAGCATGTGATTTCCTCTTCCAGAGATGTGGGACAGAGGGAGAAGTGGGATTCTAAAACAAAATCTGGAAAACATTTCTAAACATGAATCACAGTTTTAGATGCTGGTAGATTTTTTTTTAAGGACTTTACACAGGTGAAGACATTCTACGTATCCCAGAGCTTAAATTTTTTGCCTGAAGAGGAGGGAACAGATTTAATTCATGATATTATACGTTTGGATAAATGTTTTATAGTGGTTTTCTTTGAAGCACTTAGTCTTGCCTTGCAAGTAAGAGACAGGCTGCCTTGCTTCCGTCTTTTATAGACTAATAATTCCTATACTTTATGGTCAATTAAACCATAGGATTCCTGGGAATTTAAAAGTTGAAAGGATGAGCAGACTGTCACTTATGCTTAGACTTAATTCCATCTGACAACTAAACAAACATGGAGTAGTAATACACCACTGTACCAAAGATGGATTCACCTTTTTTAGAGGAAGTTCCTTGACACTGTATTTTAATGAATCTTGCTATCTAACTCTTTTAGATCTTTTTGAAAGCCCATCCAGAATGAAATTTGTTTAAATGAACATCAAATCTAAGTGTAAAGCTAGGAGAGAAATATGTTTGTATGATCACTTACAATGCTTATGTTTTGAAGTGTTTGCTTTAAATTTTATACATACAAACTTAACTTCCTTAAATGCAATTATTGTTACATACTGATGAAACTGCAGCAAATATATACATACAGTTCTTCCATGTTTCTGCATATGTGAAATACTAACTATGAGGTTGTTGGGTGTCACTGAGGCTGACAAACTCTCATCAAGTACTTAACATGAATTTAAGAAAAAAACCCACGTGGTTTTCCACAACTAATAGGTCCAATAACAGGAGCCACAACTCACAATACAGTAACACAATGAGCTACACCATTGTACCAGAGGTTTTCTTCAAGGCTGGTGTAACAGTTGTAGGTGCTCAGTCACAAGTTAGTGTGTCTGAGTGCATGAGAGAAGTGACGTAAAAACATATTTATTCAAGCAGAATGAAACAAAGCTCACTTGTAGTAGATGTGCTCAGAGATAAAGGCACCCAGAAAAAGTGTAGACTCAGGATCCTCCTACAAGAGATTTAGAACAGTGAGCACAGAAATTAGCTCTTCTTGGAGCCCGCCTTTGCCAGTGACTGAAGACTAGTTATATTCTTTATGAATAATGGAAAGACATCAAAGAAACTGCTCACTCTGCAATTTCTCTCTCTAAGAGAAACAATCTCCAAGATCCACTAATACCGGCCAAGTGATAGAATCTGAAAGAAGAAGGAATAGTATATGTGAATAATTCGTCATCAAAGCAAATCTTGAACCTAACTGTTAATTTAGGAAAGTTAACATTGAGTCGTCAATCCTTTGCCTTGTCTCTCTTTAACCAAAAGTAGACTGGACCATCCGAGTGGAACACCTCTGAATTAAATGAATTTATGCCAGGGTTACATCTGGACACACAAGTGACAGTTAAAACAAAAGGGCTAGCAGATATCTCCAAAATCTTCATTAAAAAATTCAGATGAACTTTCATGGAAAATGTTGTGTGGTATTCCCACAGTCCCATTTGGCCTGCTTCACTTACTGCAGTAAAATAGAACTAAATTTTGATTTAAGAAACAACTGTCTTCTCCTATAATATGATAAATATTAATTTGTCCAATGTATATTAAAAACTACTATTAATCAAACAAATCTGATGTCTAGATTTTTTCCAGATGAGCAAACACTAGACTGGTATTTCTCAGCATTGACGGTCTCCCCTGTTAATTTCATTGAGAATGCCTTTGTTTTGTTTGCAGGAACTCATCTTTCTCCCTATGAGTGTGTAGAAGGTCATATGTTTCCACAGTGTCTCTGCCAAACACAGTCAAAAGAAAGGGTCTTTTGAATCACAACATGCTTGCATTCAAGAGCTCTGGTGCTTCAGAAGACTGTTTATTTTGTTGCTCCTTTGCTCTCTTCTTATTTGTTATTGAAGTTAAATAAAAATTACAATCTTAGCCCTGTTGATTCACTTGTCCTTTTCTTGCAAAGACTTGTTTTCTTCTTTGGACGGCCCTGAGTGTTAAGTTTTCCCTTGTAATATGTGTGCAAGCCCAGCTTTGCCATGAACTCTACTTAGGTGTTAGGGCTCTCTCTTTTACAAGTCTTACAGCTGATAAGAATAATTGTTACCCCTGTGTCTGATTACAAGAAAACAGATTAGTCCATAATAATGATAAAGTACTCAGGGAGAACCACAGGTTAAAAGTAGAGATACCACTATTGTACCTGCACTGGTAATTAGGAACTACAAAGCAAGGAACCCCTGGGGAATATGATAGTCTTTTAGTGTTTATTAATGCATTTGCTACTATTATCATTTTGTATTACTTAGCTAATCGTGTGTCAAAACGCCTCAGAAGACTATCCTATTGGCTGGATTGAAGGTTTGTCTTTCATAGAAAAATACATAAAGGCTCCAGGGTTTCCTTCGATGCCATAGGAGCTCTCATTACCACTTTTTTCCCCAAATTGGTTGGACAGCTGGATCATTCACTGCATTTTTTTTCCTATATATTAAAGTTGATGAGGTCCAGGCATAATGCTACTTCAGTTTCAAAAAACTTGCTTCTTAAACTACCATAAAGCTTTTATTCCAAGCCAAATGTTCTGTAGAAAATTTCACAGGTCAAGAAAAAAGTAGGTCAGATGTGTTTCTTTGAACATAAATAAAATTCTGCAGTTGTAGCAGACACACACACACAAAGATAAAATACATCTCATAAAGATCACTGAAATGCATAAAAGCAGATTTCCCTTCTCAATAACTACAGGTTCCAGCCTTGCTGTGAAAGTTACTACGTGGTATTCCTTGCTAAGCAAGAGGGCAGAGAGTTATCTCACAGTCCGTTATGGCTGCCACAATTCCACCCCATGAATTTCAGTTAGGAAAAAAAATTGAGACCTAGAGTATTGCTGGAGGGGCAGGCTGAGGTTAGGCTGTAAAAAAGGAACACTGACTGCATATTGCTTGAGGCAGAGCAAAGGATAATTCAAAATATTAATGTAAGACAAAACCTGTTCATTGCATGAGCATGTGGGTAAAGCCTGGTAGCAGTAGAGTGCACAAAATAATTCAACATAGAACTACAGAGTAGGTGTGAAGAAGTTGTCCCTTTCTGGTGAATGGATGGTTTTTTGTTTTAATTTCATGAAGTTTTCTCCCCTAGTCCGAGTATGCTTCCCAAGTGAGTATTTTCCAAGGAGGCTCTTGGAATCCAAGTAGTCACTTTGTTCCTCGCAGTCGGGCATACAAGTTATAAGTAACCAGAAGATTAACAAAAAGAATTGAAACATGGCTTTCTGGACATGGACATCAGTTAAGAGAATATACTTTACAGCAGTATTAGCCTTTTCTAATCTATATTGGGTCTGGAACTGAAATAAATCCCGCTAGTACCACAAAATTTATCTTTTAAGTCATGTGTAGTTGTATCCATGTCCAGCAAAACATTTAAAACATGTATGTTTCCTGTATCTCCTGACGTCTGTATTCAAGGGCTGTGAAACCAATCTTAGGCTGCTATGACTTACGAGAAGTAGAAAATATATGCAGAATAGAAAAATATATGCAAAAATCTCAGCTTTAATTAGAATGTGGTTTTCTAGGCTTTTTCTGGTATTTGTGTCGTTATTAATGGCAAAAGATAAATATAGCTTTCCCATTGGGATTGGAAGAAGGGAGGGGTCTGAAAAGAAGATGTTTATTTCCTGGAAATTTTGAAGGTTTTAAAATTCCTTTTCATTCCTCAGTAGGATGGAAATAAGCCATGTTCATATTTACATAGAGGAAAAATAAAAACTTGAGAAAGGGTAAGAAGAGTCAAAGGAGGGTTGATAAACACATACATCTGGTCCTGCTATAACTGGAGCAATCATCTTAACCATCAAATTGCCAGTTATTTAATTTGTTTTGTGATTGACACTTTTCTTTCATAGGAATAATCTATTATTTGTTGTCCTATGGCACAGCACAGCTCTAGTACCAGAACTGTCCCATTCCAAAAGACATAAATAAATAAATAATGCTAGTAAAACTCATGAAAACATTTGTGCTAGTCACATCAAGGGAATGAAATGGTAATACTGGGCAGGAATATGGTGCATCTTCAAGATGTCTGGCATTTAAAGTTAAATCAACTCTACTATTGGTTTAGCCAAGGCAGACTGGACAGCATTCAACCCAAGCACTCTAGCCTTCTTCTTTTTCTGCCTTTTATATTGTTAATGTAATCTTTCTAGTCAGCACATTCTCCTTTAGGCATGCCTACACTAAAGTAGACAGGACATATCTCACTTAAGGATCTTTCTGAATTGATTGGCTTTAAGCCAGCTCTGTGCAAGAAGTCACATATCCCTGTTCATATGGCACTGTGGAAGTTCAAGCATGCCCACAAAGTCTATGAAAATGGGATTGTTTTGTGCACAGTGCTATTTTCAAAGAAACTCTTGGGTGTAAAACCTGTTTTCATCAGTATTGCAACATGGTGCCAGGAAATCTGGCAGAAGGACTCTCTTACATCACCTTTTCTGAGCCTTGCTAGTTCTTCCTGCCTTCTTGGTTTAGCAAAGTATTAACCTGCCATTTCCAAGCACTGTCAGTGAGTAGCACACAGAGTATTTTATGCCAGATCTGCCAAAACTGGACCGGAAACCATACTATCCTTGATCTCAGAAGCTTAAGCGGTACTGCTCTACAGGCAATGAGGGTTTGGGGTAGAAAGGGAAAATATAAAAGCAAGCAGATTTCTTTTCCTGTGCTTACTTCTAAATAGGCTTGATGAAGTATCTATTAATTGTAAGCCCAAATGTCTCTTTGATTTTAGATTTCATGGCTGTTTAGTTTCAGGAGGAAAGGCCCACGACTCAACAAATTCTGATATTTTTTTCAACATTTTACAAACAAAATAATAATCATAAAAACCAACAAAAGAGAAACCAATTTGGCTGAAGCTATGTGTCAAAACTTAAATATACCTGTCATGAGATTTTATGTCTGCTGAGGAAAGCTAGGAGCGAAGCTCTAGTCTATTTAATGTCTCAGACATACATATGCAGTTATGAGACTTTCACCCAATACGAAATCAATAATTTATACAAGAAATCCTGCATGTGTCTCTCCTAACTACCAAATAATAGATGAAAACTGACAGATAAAAGCCCAGCTTCAACAACATCTCATAGAAAGATACCATGTACATGCAGGGCATCAGTTAAATCTGTTCTCCTGAGCATGTACTGTGTCATGATTGGAGCTGGAAGTAAAACTCAGATGAGGAAAAAAAAAAAGATATTAATGTTTAGCTTTGGGGAGCAATAGATTAACTTAGCTGGACTCCAAATAACAGGACAAGAAGGTCACAGGACGATTTAAGAGGCAGTCATGCTTCTTTCTTCCAACCTCATTTAAGATCACATTGGAATCGTATAGAGGTTGTTACCAATAAAATGTCTGGACCACTCCGCAGTCAGAAATGTGAGATGCACGGGGATACAGAGAGAGCTAGCAAGCAAGCAGGAGCTTGTTTCCTTCTTCCTTGTATAATTGCACTCTCCTGGGACTGTGTCCCGGTCCCTGTTCTCAGGCAGTTTTTCATTAAGCAGTCTTTGAGTAAATGCATAAGCAATGTTTGGAACAGAGTCTGAATGCCAAGCTCCCCATTTTCAAATGTGCCTCTTTAACGAGGGGCTGCAGTGTCATGTGTTCAGTCTTGGGCTTTCACAACACTTTCATTACTGGCTGCACATTGTCCTACCTTCAGCAGCAAGTGTGGAGACCCTCACTTTCTCACCTTTGCCATCATCTGGGCCAGAGTGCATCCCCCTGAGAAATACGAATGTGGACCTCTTCAGGCTCCGGAGGAAGCTGAATCCCCACTTGTTGCATTAGTACTTTCACCACTGAGTGACTATGAAAACATGGACATTTCTCTGCCAGCTGTGGTTCCACATGAAAGAGATTGAAACTGTTGTATTTGATGTTGAATTGTGCTGGCATTGTGTATCAGCACATTTTCACAGATGTGGTGCCTCGGAGATGTTGAAGTATGCAACCAGAATGAAAGATAAACCAGGAATACGTTCACCTACCAGGCTCCCAAACCAAGCTGTACTAGCCTTGCCCCTTATGACCCTTGAGGTGTTGGTTCTGAGAGCCAGTCCTTCTAGATCCTGCAAATGGGGCTGCATGGCTTTTTAATGATCCTACTCAAACCCAGGCATCCGACCTGAAACTGGAGCTGTAAAATGAACAGTCTGTCTGGTCTACTCTTTGGGGACCTGAGCAGCCAGGTGATATTTTTAATGATTCTCTTTCTTGGAATTAGAAAACAAATTTCCCTTAAAGTGAGATTTGCCGCGGTTTCTTAGGAGACCAGAAGCCCACAGGCAGTGGCTTATTATATGAACTGAAGGAAGATACAAAACATTTCAGAAACTTGTTTTAGTTTGCACTCTCTTATGGAATTTCCTTTCACAACTGCAATTCAAAAAGAAAAGCTCTCAAGCACTTGAAGTATCTAAGCTTAGGAAACTTTTTCCCTGCATCTCCTGAATTTGATATTCTATTTAGATCATGTTGGTATCACCTTTTCAAACAGCTTGTGTTTTGTTTCACAAGTTCGTTTTTAGCAGACAAGGAAGCAATCAGTAAGCTTCTCTGTCAGGGCACCCCTTGCTCTCTGCCTGCTCTCAGTGGAAAGAGTTCCCCACATCTTCCCAACTCCCTGTCTTCTGACCACTCCATCTCACCGTGCACAGAGCAAAACATGCCCTTGGCCCAATACACAGATCTTTTTTTTATGGATAGTGAAGTTCAGTTCATGATTTATGCTAACATTTTTTTCAAAGGTGAGTGATTTTGGTTTTTTTTTCCTAATCAGACTACCTCTGCATATCCCTATTTTTCAGTGGTTTTTGTTCCCTTCTTAAGAATTGATCTTAATTCCTGGGAACATGATCCACAGAGCAACTGAAGAGAATTCTTGCATGTCTCATGAGACTATGTCAGACTTTATTAGTATGTAGTGGCACTGACACCCATCTTGCTTCTAGCTGAGAACTGGGAACTCACACAAGAGGAGTAAGTTCTCCAGCATTTGATAGTTGCCAATAAATAGCTGGATTTCATGGCTGCTTGTGACCATCTGCTCTGGAAAATGTCAGTATCTTAGCTGAAATTGTACCTAAAGGACAGAGGAAGCCTGTTGACTTAGAAGAGAGGTGTTTGGGGTTTTTTTTTTTTCAATCTTGAAAAGCCATAATGTACAAAAAGTTATGGAAAATCAAGGCCTAAATTCTCCTACAACTGATGATAGAATAGAAAATAAAATAATTATAATAACAACAAATACAAATAATTATTAGATAACAATAATTTATAATAAGTTAATAAAATATTTCCCTTCTCCACTCATCATATTTCCAAGTTAACCAACACCAACTATTAATAAGAGAGCTCTGCAATTTTGCAGTTTACTACAACATAATAGAAAATGCAGGTAGCTGCATTAAGCCTACCAAAACTCTCTTCTTTGTAGCAAGATCTTTAATAACTAAATTCATGCCCACTGTGTGTGGCAACAAGGTGCTGGAATCTGGCATAAAGTTGTATTTCATTTTCTCTTGGTACAACCTTTTAGATCCTAATTCCTGTACTGCTCAGTTTCTTCTCTGTGAAGTTTTTGAGGCAAATGGCAAAACCTGGTTATCAACTTAAAAAAAGACAAGCTAAAAATCAAGCCACAAAATTCACACCTTCAGAAATAAATAAATTCTATCCACAATTAGAAAATAAAAGTCTATTCAACACTCAATGCCTTTTGCTGGAAACCAGACCGCTTATTTGGATTTAGGAATGCAACTTCAGGAATCCTACTTCTTTAAAATGTTTGCTGGTGTGTTTTGCAGAGCAGTTCATCTGTTTTGTTTCTATGAATAATGAGCTCATCTGTTCATAGCCTTTATATAAACGCGTCGGTTTGGAAATAAACAAATGCTATCCACTAAAAGAATACACATCAACACAAACGCCTTCTTCTATATCAGCCATATCTCTGTTTTTTGTATGGTATTAAATTGATTTAAGCATATTTAAGTGAACTGTATTTAAGATTTACAAGGAACTGCATTGAGACCATAATCGAATGAGTAACACTGTCTATCAAGACCACAGTTTAATTGTTTCAAGCCTCTCAAACATAAGGGGCACCATGGGGAAACACATCTTTATTAATCTTTTCTTCAGAGAGGATGAACACAGCTGAACTGTGTTACCCCAGAGGTAGAATAGTAACAATATTTTCCAGTGGCTTAGTCTGCTTTGTAGACTTTAATCCAAAGAGTTGATAATAAATTCAAGATCATTGACAGTTACACAAGCTTTTGTATCCTATGAATTACAGGTGTTTTAAAAATTACATATATTAAGGCACCTAATCTTGAGAAAGAAAGCTTTTTTTACTGTTTATTGAGTTTGCAGTGTATTTAAGTAATGTTATTTTAAAGGTACTAAGCTGTGCTTCTGTTAGATGCACACTGCCATTTCAGAACTATAAGTAAACTGAATTTAGCTAACTCACTTTTAAAACCTGTCTTTTACCTTATTTCAGATATTCCTGCTAACAGTACCCTTAGAGGTTTTCCCTCCATGGCAGAAAGGGCAAAGCCCGAGTAAGGACTGCCCATCCATTCCTCTTCTCTTCTGCCTCACCTACTGACTGCTGTCATCATCTTCTTCGCTTCCTCCTCAGTAGCACAGACATAAATTCAGTGAGATGACCTGGGCTAAAAAGAGTTTTTCTTTCAACTTATTCTTAATACTTACTAGTGTGCTATGGGGCAGAAATGAAACTGAGGAGTGGAGACTCCTTAAAGCAGCATTGCCACTAAAATGCTTCACACCCTGGGACCAGAGCTCAGAAGTGTAGTTCCATGTAGATTTTATCCGGCAATAAAACCATCTGAAGAAGGTATTTTCCCCCTGACCTTAGCTGTCTACTTCTACCACAAATTAATCTCCCTCTTTTACACCGATGAAGTCTCCTCATCTCTCGTCACCTCACCACTCCTTTTTTTTTTTTTTTTACACTGTTCTTGAAATATGTCATCAACACAGCGAAGAAGGTGGAAAACTAGATGAGGAGTGGCGTGAAAAATAACATGTAGTTGGACAGATAGGGAGTATTTCACCCCATATAAGCAGTAAGCGTACACAGTGCTCTCTTCCTCTCACAATACTCGTCCTATTTCCTGGGCTTTGACACTGATGGTGTCACCCCAAGGAATTGGCAACTGCATTAGAGACAGAAATCTAATCCTTGTCCTGATCTGATATGCTGAATTCCTTATCTGTCCTGTCTACTCCATAAGGGATTCGTCACAGTTGTTGGAATCACACCTGAATTTTCAGAGGATTATTTCTAGTAACAGCCTGTGTATTTTAACTGTACAAACAGCCTTTGGGCATTAAAGTTATTGGTGAACTTTTATGATACTGTTTTTTGCCATGAACTTAACTTGACTTGGATTCAGTTCACTCAGGTAATTTACAAACAGCCTGTTGAAATTATTCACTGTGCCAAAAAGTTTATTCACTTTTTCAATATGGTTGATTTAGCAAAGTCCATTTAAGTGAAAACAAAACAAAGTAAAACAAAACAAACAACAAAAAAAGTGGTTTTGGATGAAATATACAGGGACTAAGACATTATACTCTTAACTGAAATTAGACATGTTGAAAAAGAATTCATCCACCAAATTCCTTATGCAGACATTATTTAACTACAAGTGGCCTGTGATTTTATTTTTTTTTTTAAATTTAGACTGAATCATAGAAGAGAAGGGACCTTTAGAGGTCATCTAGTCCAACCCCCCTGCAATGAGCAGGGACATCTGCAACTAGATCAGGTTGCTCAGAGCCCCGTCCAACCTGACCTGGAATATTTCCAGGGATGGGGCATCCACCACCTCTCTGGGCAACCTGTGCCAGTGGTTCACCACCCTCATTGTGAAAAATTTCTTCCTTAGATCCAGTTTAAATCTCCCCTCTTTTAGTTTAAAACCATTAGCCCTTGTCCTATTGCAACAGGCTCTGCTAAAAAGTCTGTCCGCAAGTCTGAAGCTTTTAAATACTTTTTTTTCACCAGATATGGATACGCCTGTAAAATTTTCTTTGCTTCTGAAATATTTTTTTCTTGAAAAGTTGAGAGATCACTTTTAATGGAAAACAGGTGGAAAACTTGAGATTTTTTTTCCTATGTTTTATAGGGAAAATGTTTTTCTGAGTAGCTAGAGCTTCTGTGATAACTTCCTAATTATATTTCATTGTGTTGCATGAAGCGCTCTGAGGAAATTTTATTTTTCTTACTGCTATAAAAAATGAGAAATATAAAAAATGTCTTCTTATCAGACACCACAGCCAATCAGTCTCTTCCAAAGAAATAAAGACATCATACAGCCTTGAAAAATTGGCTGTAAAAATGGCATCTTCTAATTTAAGAGCTCTATCCTTTGCATATAATAAAACTGTGTATTTGGAATTGCATCTGGTTAGGATTATTAGCTGATAGAAACAAATTTACTGCCTTGTTAAAACCTTTTAGCACAGTAGAAAGAGCATAACAGAGCTGTAGTCTTTTCCATCTTGTATGGCAACAACTGGCTTGTTTACAAAATTTTGAGCAATTACGTGCTGAGGAAGTCCACTTAAGACAACTGAATTTACTTTGCTGTTGGAGAGATGAAGTGTTTTGGGCGGTGTTATTTTTCTTTCAATTGTAAAGGGATGATTAAGCATTAGAAAACACGAGTTCAACTTGACTTTCAGATTCTCAGATCTGAGTTTGCAACACCAGCAGTTACTGCATTAACTCGTAGCTTGTCCAATTTTAAGGAAAATAACCGCAGGCATGTCTGCATTATAAAATGTTGCCAGTATAAATTTTTGGCTTGCGTTTGTGAACAAAATTTCACTGCTAAAGTCTTTTTTTAAGAAGAAATTTGCACTGGAAATGCAGTTCATTTCACAACGTGACTGAGGTCATTTAAGAAAATGTCATAACACTAATATTAAAAAGAAACACTGCAGGATTTTGCTGGTACAACTTTGCAGAAAAGTCACAGTGGTATAGACTAGCCTCAAGAGCCAGTAGACAAGAACTTCCCAAGGGCAGATCTTTCCCAATGTGAAGTACTATACTTCCTATAGTACTGTGATGCTATAAAGGGAAGCTCTTTGCTTTGAGCAATGGAGAAGATTTATGGTGTGTGATATGCTGTCCAAGAAAAGCTGGTCAACAGAAAACTGTCTTATGATTCTTAAGTCCTAGTGGGTATACACTGTGAAAACCATGGTTCAAAACTTGGTCTTGTCAAAGCTGGGGCACAAGTATTCCTTGGCTTCTTCCAGTCACTTCCAAACTTCAAGAACCGAACAAAAAATCACTGACTCCAGGCAAGTCAACGAAATATACAGGTAGTTCCAGCTTCCTCTGGATGTTAACCTCTGTCGACTGATAGCCCTCTACCTCTCTTTTTGCAGCCAGAAAAGACCTTTTCTCTAGTTTGCCTGTTAATAAACTCAGCACAGCTGTGCCAGCTATGCTCCAGTGTATGTCTCCACAGTGAGGGCCAGGCAGCTGTGGTCTCTCCTTGAAGAAGGCGGGCCACTTGGCTAGGAGCTTTGGAAGCGGGTATATGAACCACATCACGGAGCAAAATGCCAGCCACATGTGATGGCTGGGAAAATCTGTCTGGAAAGAGAATTAAGAGTACACAACCTAACAATTATTCCTTTAATACACTGTGGATTGGTAATGTTTTTGAACAAAGTAGAAGAGAATAGCCTAGAGTGCCTGTGGAGGGGGAGGAGGGGGAGACAATGCCCTTATTGTCTTTTAACAAAAACAATTCTGAAGTGCACCTTAGCAAAACTCATGACTTGAAATCTTTTTTTCTTTCCAGCTCAGGCCTGATGCGCAGCATGTTCCCCTCATGTTCCCCCATCCCTAATTGCATGTACGTCCAAAGACTTTTGTGCTGAGCACATTTTGCTACTGAAAGGAGGAAAAATCATTGAACATTTGAAAAGCTGATTGACAAGGATTTTTTTCCCCTCAACTTTTAAATGCTTTCAGCAGTGCTTCCTTATAGTCTTAGACAATGCCACTGACCCTTTTACAAATCACTGTACACACTGAACAGTGAAACTTTATACACAGTTAAAATGAAGCTTTTTGGCCAGGTTTTGACAGCTGTTATTCTAAAACAATGTTTTGGCTCTGATGAAAAATATGACTTTATTTCCTTTTGGGTTTCTACCAGAAGCCTTATGACTCTGTCTGATACATGTGGAGGAGGGGTGAGAGCAAGAGAGCAAGAAGCTCTTTCAGCTGCTTTCCCAGTAGAGTTCAGACAGCAGAAGGAAATGACAAAGGAATCTCATTTATCCAAGGTGTTACGTATATGGTAGGTGATCCCTGAGGTACCATTTGAAGAGAGGTGAAAATCATGTGTTGCATATTTATTATCAAAGATAAGGTCCTGAGCTGCAAGATTGGGAGATGAGACTACACTTTGATTTTCTCCTCTTCTCTGTGAAAAATGAAAAAATATTCATGCAGGGGCGGCATTTATATTGCTTTAACACCAGTAGGTTCATGAAAGCCACAGCTGGAGCTAAAGCAGCTGTGGGGGGCAACTTGTGTCCTCACCAGCACATCATATTACTTGCTCAAGTACCTAACTTCTTTTACTTGGGCCTCGGGCCTCAGTTTGACTTTTGACCAGAGGCAATTGCTGTGGATGCTTTTGCCAAAACCTATTCTGGTTAGAGATCATATCAGTGTAAGAGGTTTTCCGAGCACGTCCGCACTGCGCGGGCTGAACCAACACTGCCTGAGTCTGTAAGAGCTCTGAAACACGGTGGCATCCAAAAGGTGATGCAAGCTGAGGGGACCTCTGAAAGCCTTTCACTGGAAAATCATTACTGACTGAAGCAGGTGGCAACTTATAATCCCACAGTAATCTGTGGGGATTAAAATAAGGTGTTTAAGTACTAGTGCTAGTTGTGATTTCCAGAGGTGCTGGGAAAGGAAGTCTAGTGCCTATTATGGTATTACCTGCATTGAACCACACAGATTTGAAATTCCCTTTTAAAGGCCGCTTTTAAACAGTGAGCAAAACACTTTCAGTTGAAGCTTTTAGCTGAATTCTGATCTTTTTGAGACCTAACCCCACCGAGCTTTGTCGTGTTTGTCGCAGCTGCACTAGCAACCAGACTAGCTAGCTGAATTCTGTCCATCTCCCACAAATACAGCAGCATTAATTCAGGTGTCCTTCCACCAAAATATGTCTGTCCTGAAACTCTCCACATGATGAACAAATCAATTCTGGATGTTGGACTTGGAATGTGTGTACACACACATTCTTAGAAAATGTAACGGAAAAAGAAAACAAACTGTTTCTCTGCAGCAGGATGCCAGCAAGGAAAGACTCATTTAAAAAACAGTGTATGTGTACAGTGTGTTTGGTATGTGTGTATATGTCAATATATGGATTTTTAGTTTGAAAACCGGGCTTTAGGATCTGTTATGTTTTGCAAGTCATAATAAATGTACAGAATTGAAAACTGTGGACAGAGGGGATATGTGTGACATCTGTCAAAGACACATTCACCCACATGGAACATACGAACTATTTAACTTTGCTGGGATCACCGTGACTGGTTGAATAACTGCTGATCTTGCAAGGTACTTTGCATGACTGAGCAGATGTGTATGATCAAAAGGAAAAATACTAATTTTATAAATTTTGAAAGAGTAAAATAGCAACATGTTTGCATACAAATTAAAGAATAATTTGAAATCCATGAAGTAGTGAACAATTTTTTATTGGACCATCTCTCTCTATTAGTATTTTGGAGAAAAAAATTCCTTCTAAGCTGAAAACTAAAAAAATTGTCAATATTCCTCATTTGGCTCATTTGCAATGCTTAACGTAAAATTTACCATCTACTACATCATAGCAATTACCAAGATGAAGAAAACAGCAGTAATCTTAATGGACCACCTCTATTATTGTCAAAGGCGTATGGTTTGCTGATATAAGATTGGTAAAGACACTTTGGTATCTGCTTCCCTCACTCTCCCATCTTTGGTAGAGACAAGACAGAAAAGAGCTTACCCGTAGCAAACAGGCAAAGACCTGACACAGTGGGACAGTGAAGATAGAATGGAAGGCTTCTCTTATTTATGAGAAACTCATTACAGCATTCTCTATTTAGCTCCTTACCTCTTAAACCTACAGTACAATAAATAGATAAATTAGAACAATAACAATACTTCAAATTTATCCACCTAATATATTCAAAGATAATTTCTTTCTTGAAATTAAATGTTGCTGAAGGATTCAAGTAGTGCAACAATTCACAGCTTTCTAGGAAGTGGTCATACTATTATCTGCACTCAAGCTCAACATCTTTTGGAAAGGATGAAGGTGTTTTTAAAAATGTGTCTTCCTTCCTTCATTTGCCTTCCTTTATAAAGCTTGCATATTCTTTTCAGTTCAGTAAGTATCAGCACTTTATTTTTTTTTCTACTTTTTGAGAGGAAGACATCTGAGAACCTCATAAATTATAGTATTCCATATGCAACGCATTTTGACTGGATTTTTTTTTAGATCTGAAAAACCTGGATTTTTAATTACTAAACTGGCCAGGCCCAAGGTCCATCTAATCCAATGTTTTATCTCAGAGGATAGCCACTTCATGATGGTTGTGAGAAAGAGGTATTGAAATTTCACTGTAAGTTATTACACGGGAAGAGTGGAATAATCTTTCCTTCAGGTAAATCTGACCTTTATGTCTATTAGTTACTGCAATAATTAAATACAAAAGCACAAATTGTTGTGACTATTGTGATGGCAGGGTTCATAGTGTAAATGCGCTTTGCATTAACAATGTAATTAGAATATAATGACTTTTATTTTTAAAGATAGTGGGAACATTTTGTAAAATTCTTGGGAATCTGTTGGAATAGTCCTTTATAAGAAAGTGTTGAAAACTTTACAGCTAAAAAAGCTTCCTAGGCACATTTCTCTCCATGAAAAGCTTTTATGGATTATTGTGGATTCCTTCAGAATGTATAGTCACTAAAATAATAGGAGACTGTGACACTGGTTGAACAGTATAGGTAGAGCTCCAAACTATGTAAAGAAGTACTGAAATAATTAATTTTCCTTTAACTTGCATATGGCTATTGTTTATCTTAGGGTAAATTCCTGAAACTTAGTATGGATTAGGTTTTTTTGTCTCTAATTTGACCAAGTCCATTCTGAGTTTTTAATTCAGCGCAGACATTTTTTTCATTGACATTTTAAGGAATAAAAGCAAATGTTGAGTTCTTAAAATTGCAGATTCTTGCTGTAAATTTTCATTCCACTTCCATTTTTGTTTGACTTTTAGGACACAGAGGACAAAAAACTCATCAAAGATGACAAGAGTCATTCAACCTTTTATCCTAAGTCTACCATTTATCCATAGAGCATGTGGGAATCATGGAATTAGTGACACAGATATGTGACCTGTCTCCACATTTAGTTTAGAGAACACGTTTTACCTGAGGGGAAAAACTAACGAAAAGAAAAGAAAAGAAAAGAAAAGAAAAGAAAAGAAAAGAAAAGAAAAGAAAAGAAAAGAAAAGAAAAGAAAAGAAAAGAAAAGAAAAGAAAAGAAAAGAAAAGAAAAGAAAAGAAAAGAAAAGAAAAGAAAAGAAAAGAAAAGAAAAGAAAAGAAAAGAAAAGAAAAGAAAAGAAAAGAAAAGAAAAGAAAAGAAAAGAAAAGAAAAGAAAAGAAAAGAAAAGAAAAGAAAAGAAAAGAAAAGAAAAGAAAAGAAAAGAAAAGAAAAGAAAAGAAAAGAAAAGAAAAGAAAAGAAAAGAAAAGAAAAGAAAAGAAAAGAAAAGAAAAGAAAAGAAAAGAAAAGAAAAGAAAAGAAAAGAAAAGAAAAGAAAAGAAAAGAAAAGAAAAGAAAAGAAAAGAAAAGAAAAGAAAAGAAAAGAAAAGAAAAGAAAAGAAAAGAAAAGAAAAGAAAAGAAAAGAAAAGAAAAGAAAAGAAAAGAAAAGAAAAGAAAAGAAAAGAAAAGAAAAGAAAAGAAAAGAAAGAGGAGAGGAGAGGAGAGGAGAGGAGAGGAGAGGAGACCAATGTAATTCAACTTCTTGTTGAAGACCAATGTAATTTAAAGATTGTGGTGGTTAACTGAAATGATCCACAGTTCTCTCCAGGGCGCTGTTGCCAGTTCAGTGATATTTAATGTTTCCCAATGCACTCCCAGGTTCACATTCTACAAGTCTAATAGGCTTGGCCCATGTTATATCACCTATTACTTAATACATTGAGCAGGACTGGACTGATACCCAAGTGAAACCTTAGTGAACTCCACCTGTTACATCTCTCCATCCTGGCAGTGAATCATTCCCAGCTACTCTTTGGGTATGCTTATATGACAAGATTATATCCAACAGTAGTTTCATCAAGACCATAGCTCCCTTGTGTGGCTATGAGAATGACACTTCAGAGAGTATCAAAAACCCCACTGAAGTCAAGATTTATGACACTACAGCTTCTCCTTTGCTACACCTGTCCTGTTACCTTGTCATGGAAAGTAATTAGATTAATTTGACAAAATCAGTTCTTGACAAATCCATGTTGGCTGCTGCACAACTCCTTTTGTTATGCTAAGAGCTGATGCATTAGATGTGACCCCAAGTCAGGGAGATGCTTCATAAGCCTATCAGCCCAACAGGGCTGGGAGGAAGTGCTCGATGATTCAGCCTGCATCTTGACAAGCACCTTCAGACACTTTTTTTAAAAAGTCCCTGGCATAGCATCCAATTCACTCCATAATTGAACCACTAGTAAAATGTTTTACATGTGTTACAACTGCAGGACAATAGCACTTTGGCTAAGAAGCAGACATAGCCTGTACGAAAATGAACATACAGAGTAACTTTGGATTGTTGCTAAATCAATCCCAAGAATGCCATTTAAGAGTATAACTGTCCCAATAGCAGCAGTTATTGATGATTAGTATTATTAAGTTTTAATCAGCTTTCTGAAAACATCCCAATTAAGTTTATTTTTAATTAACTATATTCTATTTTTTTTAAGTTTAAACAGTACCTCTTAATTTCTTTCTAATTATTATAATTTTTAAAATTCTTCCAGTAATTGTACATTTCAATTTTGTAAAATTATTCTAACATGATTTATTAGAAAGATGTAAAAATAAATTGCAATTGAACTGCATTACTTTAGAAGAAGGAGGTTTCTGTGATTTATTTGCTGAAGGACACCTAGGAAACTTGGGTTTATTTCTTCCCTCCACTACCAACTTCCTATCATAATTAATGCAAATAAACTGACAGGGCCTCATACTACTATGATTTGCTATATTCAGAAAGTTTCATGCTAGTGGAAAGTTAGACCCATATGCTTACCAAGACATGATGGAGGAAAGGCAACCTCTGTGGAAAGTATTTTGGCTAGGGTAGATGGACGTGTATACTTCCTGCAGAGTTATGATTTTATTCAGTCATCTTCTAGTTTTCAGTAGTTTCCCCTTCAGAGCTAGAATGACTCTGGACATGGCCTAACTCCTTTTTTTTTCAGATTCATGCCACTGTCTTTCAGACTTTTTTTTTCTAAAATATATTCTATGTATGGTTTTCTATGACATCAAACCATCTAACTTAGGAGCCTAATTCAAGCATAGCTTCATTGAAATCTTCAATGCCTGTGCCAGGAGAAGTAGGGGTCATGTAGTTTGGTTAAGATAACTGTCTTTGCTGAAAAACAAACCAAACCACACCTATTTTATAGTTGCATACCTATTAGGAAGGTACAGTGGCACATGTGCTTTTGATCAAGGTTACAGTAGCATATCCTCAAATTTCTGTATTCATGGGATGAATGGATGTCACTCTGATATGTTCCCGTGTCTTAAGATGTATCCACAAAAGACAGAGCCAAGGATGTGCTGACCAATGTGAATGTTATGTTTGCTATTCGCTTTCCCAGAACAGCCAGTAAGAAACAGGGCTCAACGTGAATTCTGTTTCTTGGGGGTGGTAACGTCATTTTTGTGAATGGTTTTGAGGTTTCTCATGTTTGTTTGTCATTATTCTTCTTGTCTGGATTTTTTTCGGTAGGATTCTGGTATAGCACAACCACTGACAACCAGTGTCCCAGATTCATCTAGCGTCACTAACTTTGTGGGAAGTGGCAGTAGAAGATGAACTGTAGATTTGTTCCACTCGCACAAGTACTATCACAGACAGAGAAATCCACATGAAAAATAATTTCTGCAACTTGATCATTCTCAAATGTGAAAATTAAAAATAGGAGATGGAGGATGAAGAGGAGTTGATGTTTAAGCACCTTCTATATCTGGTCAGCAACAACTATGTGTCTTAGAAACAGCAATATTGTGTTATCTTTATATGACTAAAATTATAGCTCCATGGCATAGTAATATTTTAAATGTTTAACACAAAATTCTGTGCCCAAATGTGTTCTATGAGGAAAAATAGAAATAAACTTTTAAAAAAACAAAAGTTTAAAGTAGCTACAAGTTTTGAAAACCCCCAACTCACCACATTCTTTAATAGCCTGGAATATAGTACTAAGTGAACAGGCATATCATTGACTAACCAAGTGACAGCAGTGGAATAAGAACTTTTTTTTCTCAATTTCTAATAAAAATGCCTGTTGTTTATTCATTTTTCAGTAACAAATATTTTCCACAAAGTTCAGATTTCACTATGAAAGCAGAAATCATCTCCCTGATTATCTCAATTTTCTAACTACGAAGTTAATGTGTCCAGAATTAAGAGAGTGTTATTAGAGTTGTGGGACACAGTGAAATAATAATTTAAAAGATTACATACATTAACATGTTCAATGGACATATCCAAAATTTTCCTTTTGTACAGGTTCGTTGTAAAAGACATTGACCATATCTGAAAGCACTGAGAGACATGAACAAGTATTGAAAGAAATAGGGGAGTACAGGTCATGAAGGTTATAAAGCCTGAAGAATTCATCAGAGAATTACAAGACATAAATTTGCCCAAGTTTCAGAAAACTAGAAAGAATTATTTATCTGATGAACTCTTTATTGTGAAATACATTTGTACTTGAAGCACATTTCCAGATCTCATCATCTGCTAATACTTCAGCTATTTGTCCTTCTTTTATTTTTTGTCTAAGTCAACTCAACACGTTGTTTATAATTGCTGACAGTCTCTGTGTTAGATGTACACTACATCCCTCCAAAATTTGCTTTTATTTTTTACACAAAATAAAGCTGCTCTTATTACAGCCTCTAATGGTTGTAAGCCAGATCTCAGAACCAGTACTTCTCCTGCATCTTCTTTGACCGGCTTCTCTGTTCATCCTCCCTTGTGACTCATTTCTGCATAACCTCATCACAAAATCAAATACAATTATTTTCTTAGTATGGATGACTCCCAGATGTGTACTCTAGACTAATCTGCTTCTCTCTAGACCAAGAGCCACTCAAGAAGATAGCTAAAATAGTTTCATCATCTCCCATCCCACACCTTCCCTTGATAATATTTCCATTGTTAACTTTTCTGATCCATAGCCTGATAGTCCACTCCAACACAGACCTTTCTGTAGGTCTTTCTGTCTTGGCTTTGCCTAAATACTACAGTCCTTATCAGACAAAATATGCCTAAGAACTTTCCTGTGTAAATATCCAACTAAAACATGCAACTTCTCCAAACTCAGATGATCATTTTTTCATCTTGTCTTTTCTTCTCTTCCTTGATAAATATCATGTCAGATCCATTCTGACATTCTTCCAGATGTCTGGAGGCTTACCAATGTGATGTCCATCTACAAGAAGGGCTG